>NW_026934068.1:0-11166 GCF_032062105.1 Saccostrea cuccullata | reverse complement strand
CTGCACATTCATTCAATAGAAATTTTTTAGGCAGAAATTTGGACCCACAATGCATTGCTTCAAACACAAAATCTAAAGCAACGTTCTTGCAAGAATAAGAACAAAAGTTAAAAAATTATAAACTTGCCTTGATTTAATGAATTTGTTGCAGAAAAATAGTCAAAAAAACGACTCTCCATTAAAATCAGCCCAGTTCAGCATTCGGTGTGGTAAAGCAACATGCATAAGATGTCATGTGACGTCAGAGTCTTAGACGCACCTTATGTCACGTGCGGTTTGATGAGCCTGATTTAAATAAAAACTGGATAGGTATCTGCGCTCGCGTTAACATTCGCACAGTCAACATATTATATAACTTACAGGCTTCCAACCTAATGGTACAAATCCTGGTCCTTTGAATGCTGCTAGGAAGTAGTTGTACAAAATAAGAAATAACCAAGTGAAATATATCATCAAGTTTATCCAACTTCCTTTCATGTGAACAGGCCACCACATTAAAGAGCATTTGAACCCAACCACTGTAATGATGAAGATAACTGACAGTGCCAGTATGGGGCCCCAGTGTAAAAGCTGTCTTATGCCTGGCATGGCTACTTCTGACTAGGTTATCATTTGATACCTGTAAAAAAAACTTTACTGACTCAGAATGTACATGTATCATGGAGTACTTGAACCAATCTCATAAACAATCTGCAAGAGAAACTTCAAACTAATACTGAAAGCATATCTTTCAGAATTTTAAGCGTTGCAAAGAATGAAAAAGACAACATAAAAAAGATCACCAAATGAATCTCTGCTTTCTGTCTTACCCTCCCTGGAAACTTGAAAATCTCTTCTTAGCAGGTAGTTGTCCGAGGGATCTCGAAAGATTTATATTTCTTTCTTGACGTTTTCGCTCAATTCTTAACTATTTTAAACGTTCACGAAATCAAGATTTTTCTACAAAGGGGGCTCCGAATGGAAAATTAGCTAAGGAGTTCCTAAACTGTTTCGTTATATTTTCCAAATAGTATAATAATTTTGAATGAAGTTAATTCATTATAGAACATTACTGAAAAATAAGATATGTCTACATTTATTTAAGTTGGAATGTGAGTACTTAATACAAAGTACAGTTTTTATATTGAATTAAGTTTACATGGAATTGTTTCGAGTACGACATATTAATAGTAATTTCAAGATGGCGCAGGATGCAACAGAAATCAGGAAAAAATTGTTTAGATCTCCTATGGACCCGGACCACAATTAGCTTACATATAGACTTATATAGTAAAAACATGTGTTTTATTTTCTTTGTAACTTTTTTAAAAACCTTCATTTCCAAAATATCTTTGACCACATGATAGAGCAATATGTTAGATAAATATTCACATCCAGAAATAGGGGTGTTGAATGTGGAATTCCCTGGTTATTAATAAACTTCTGACGTCATGACCTCGGGATAGCTCTCGCTTGGCAAAAAAAGTGTAAACAAACCAAATGAATGCTCTTTTCAATTCATATTTCTAGGCATATTTTTTGCTTGAAATGCACCTTGCTGCATATCATTGTAAACTTAAGACACTCTACTTTTATTCTATACCCCAAAAGTATCTAAAACATGTGAGCTATTTTTATTTTTATCATTGAAAGGGAGGCATATGAATTTCCTACATGTGCTACGTTTTAGCCATTTGACCTTCACCCTTTAATTGTGGCCCGGATCCTATATGGGGGCATAAAATTCATTAAAAAATTTTAAGGCCATATTTGAAATCCTTAGATACTACTTAACTAATATACCAAGTTTGATTGAAATTGGTTGATATGTACATGTAAAATTACATATTGTGTATACTAAGGCAATACAGGAAAGAAAATGGCAAAAAATGGCAAGTATGAAATTTTAAAATTGAAATATGTAAAAACTGTTAGACAATAAAAGGAACTAATTATTACAAGTAAGTTGTTGATACCTCTTAAATACACACACACTCTTAAATATGTAAAATACAAGATTTTTAGATTTCTAGGTAATTTGATGATCTGTACCCTGCATTTTCATAAAATTTTCTTAAATTAAGAAATATAAAATCTATCATGAAAATCTGAGAGTGACAATAGGGGTAAACATTTAAAGTACATTTATTCATAAATCAAATGATGTATCACATTACTGATAAAAGTGTACATAACATTCAAAATAAACAGATTTTTAAGCCCACCCCCATATCCTTTTTCCTGACTGTGAAGAGGGGCCATGTGCAGCTGATTGGCTAAGAGTCTTTGTATAGGTAATCTTAATACCCTATGGGAGTCTGTTTTGACAGGTGATTGTCAAAGGAATATATTGCAGTAAATACCACTAAAAAAGTGTCCAAATAAACATTGTCATAATTCAATCTTGCTTTCAAATCCACTCTTCACTACACATGAAAACAATGAAAGGTGACCGTAAAAGAAGAAAAAATCTTAATTTTGGATTTAAAAAAGGGAACACTCATTATATTAAGGCTCATCAGGCTACGTCAAACGCCGCAGGAGCTTCAAGTTCAGCGTCAAACATCCAGGGATCCCCAGAGACCGAGACAGCACATCCCCTTGCTGAAGGCCAGGAAAACATCTCAAGGACACCGATCCTTCGTCCCAGACCTGAGCCATGCCAGGAGCTAAAAAATGAAGAGACGTCTTATGAATTTGAGGGAAACCGCATTGTTGACATAACATTGGTCTTGGAAATGTTTAATGATGCAGCCAAATGCCACTTTGACCAGGCCAAGCACTGTAATTTTCCAGTGTGGGAATACTCAGGACAGAGGAAATGGGGGTTTGGATGGCAGAAGAGACTACTGTGTACGGTATGTAATTTTCAAACAAATTACTATAAATTATACACTGAAATTCCTACCTTTAACAAACCAGGCCCTAATCCTGCCAGTATCAACTGGAACTTTCAATTAGCCCTGCAGAACACCTCCATGGGGAATCGACGCAGTCGGGAAATGGTAGCTGCCTTGGACATTCCACCTCCTAACCGCAGTTCCATGCAAAGGGCCAGCAACCAGGTCAACACAGCCACTCTAGCCCTGAATAAAAAAGACATGGGTGAGAAGAGACAACTGGTTAAGGCCATCAACCAGGTCAAAGGTCAAGAACATCCAGAGGAACTGGACATTGCCATAGATGGACGCTACAACTCCATAACCTTCGGTAGCAGCAAAAAGCCAGGCTACAATGCATCACAAGCTTACGCCATTGCATGCGAGACCAACACCGACAAACAGTATATTATTGGCTCGGCAATGCAGAACAAACTTTGCTGGACTGGAACCTGGCTTCGAGGTAATGGTTATGATGTTCATTGTCCGGGGGGTCATGAAGACTGCACAGCTAATATTGAAATGTTCTCACCTCTTTCAGAGTACGAGATGGCTAAATCCATAGGCGAAGATCTGGCAGCGGACGGGTTCAAGGTGAAGCACGCCACAACAGACGGTGATGCCCGGTCAGCCCAGGGATTCCAAGATGCCATGCGAATTTTTCATCCAGACTGGCAAGTCACTCGACTGGCCGACACAACCCATGTCAGCAGAGCCCAGTTCCGGCAGTGTCGCAGTGCCCACTTCAGCCCCGAGATGTTCCCCTGCAAAACAAGAAGGAGGTTAGACGACATGAGAAAAGTTTTTGCACAAGATGTAAAGGCCCGGTGCAGCTTAGTCTATAAGAAACTCATGGATACCTACACTGGAGACATCAACATCATCTGTAGTAAACTTCCTCTTGTCGTAGAAAGTACCATCCTCTGCTACTCAGGAGACTGTTCAAAATGTCGAAGGAATTCAGTGGTGTGTGAAGGTGGAGACAGACACAACTGGTGGAATCAGTCTTATATCCTCGCCCCAAACAAACTGACATCCCTGCACCTGAATGAAAATGACAAGCACTTGTTAAAAGTCATTCTTGAGATGCGACTTAGCCAAAGTGCCATTGAGGAAATGAAACTCAACACGTCAACTCAGAAATGTGAGGGTCTTAACAGAGCAGTCAGCGAAGTTTTACCTAAGCACACCAACTATTCAAGAAATGCTGAAGGAATCCTCTCAGCTGAGATTTTACGACAAAACAACAGTCCGGGACTAGCAACATCAATGAAAGCAGCAAAGATTACATTGCCACTGTCCGGCCACACACATCAGTACCTAAAAAGCATTGACCAGGAATATGCCTATCGCAGAGAATACAGAAAGAGAAAAGCAGTTAAAAGGCGAGAAATGCAGAGAAAAGCTACTCTAATAAAACAACATGCGGCGGCTAGAAAAGGAAAGACCAAACCCGGATGCACCTACAACAAAGGGCAACTTGATCCCAAACCCACCTACCTACAGTCCAAGGAACACAATCCAGAGGATCACACCTACTACCAGACATGAGTTGGCAAGACGAAGACAAAACGGCCCTTCTCAGGGCCAAACAAATTATTCGAAAAGATACCTACTATACAAAGTCGTATAAGAAACGTGTAAAAATTAACACCAGGCCACAACCCTAAAACTTCCACATAAATACATAAGACACATCATACACATACGCACACATGTACATACATACATCCATCCATACATACATACATACATACATACTTACTTACTGATCAATATTTTTGTCAAAAACTACAAACTATACCCCCCCCCCCCCCCCATCTTCCTTGAAATGACAAACCCATCAACCCCCATTTCTATTTTAGTGAAAAGTACATATTTTTACACAACATAATTTCCACTTACCTGAAATTATAAACTCCAATACACAACCTCTGCCTGCATGTGCAATTATGAGTCGGGCAAAGCCTGAATCCCATTTCCACGTGCGGTTTCCTGCAAATAAATCCATGCACATGTTATTGTAAATATTGGCCCAATCACCACCTTCTTATTGCGCCTTATTTTGGGTGGGGGAAATCAATGGATAGCTTGTCTGTCATTTCCAATAAACACCTCGTCTTTCATCTATGACTTCAAAGGGACCCCTTATTAAGAATACACATGCAAATACACATTACAAAACAGTTTTTCTATTTTTAAAAAGGAACTATCTTCGTGGTCAATGGATGCACTAATGTGACCTCTTTCACCGACATATCAATTCCCCTGAAATATTGCATTCTGGGATGCATAATTTCAATATTTTTTCAATCACTCAAAAAATTTTAATTTTTATAAAAATTAATTTTAAAATATTTAAATATTTTTAAAAAAATTTTATGAAACTATTTCAAAATGCATAACCCACCTCCTGTCAAAATTTCATTGTCATATCTTTAAAAATAAATTCAGGGGAAACCCTCAAACACCCCATCATAAGGACCCGGACCACAATTAGCTTACATATAGACTTATATAGTAAAAACATGTGTTTTATTTTCTTTGTAACTTTTTTAAAAATCTTCATTTCCAAAATATCTTTGACCACATGATAGAGCAATATGTTAGATAAATATTCACATCCAGAAATAGGGGTGTTGAATGTGGAATTCCCTGGTTATTAATAAACTTCTGACGTCATGACCTCGGGATAGCTCTCGCTTGGCAAAAAAAGTGTAAACAAACCAAATGAATGCTCTTTTCAATTCATATTTCTAGGCATATTTTTTGCTTGAAATGCACCTTGCTGCATATCATTGTAAACTTAAGACACTCTACTTTTATTCTATACCCAAAAAGTATCTAAAACATGTGAGCTATTTTTATTTTTATCATTGAAAGGGAGGCATATGAATTTCCTACATGTGCTACGTTTTAGCCATTTGACCTTCACCCTTTAATTGTGGCCCGGATCCTCTATGGTTGAGGGTGACAGGTTAGCAGGTAACTGTGTATAGCATATAACAATTTAAAAAGACTTCCCGGACAATCATAGCCATTTAAGCGGACAATTTGTTTTTAGATATCAGTATATCTTTTATCATCTGTTGTTACACAGTCAATTTGTGCGTTCATCAGGTTGGGACCAATCGCCCAAATGGGATATAATAGTCCTTTTGGGATATAATATCCCAAATGGGCTATAAATTTACAGTGCAAAAATTGAAAATTTTTATTTTGGCCATAAATATCATAAATCCGCATCTGAGTATAATCTCAGCGAGATGGGTAGAGACTGAATATTTGGTCTGACGTCTACTACCCATCTCAGACAGGTGCCATACAACGTGATTCGGGCTTTTTTGCGCCGACTTCGGCAGCTCGTTTCAATAAATACAGGCTGAAATAAATTATCTGCCCGCCTCAACTTTTTCCTTTGAACATCCCTTAAAGTGTCTATCACTATAAAACTTTCCTTTCTTACCTTTAAAAGGTTTAAATCCAGTAAAATATAAAGTTGTTTATTTTTCCTGACAGCATAATGGCTGTTTGCTATTCATTTAAACCTTCGATTTTGAAGAGTTCCACAATAATCTGTTTCCAATAATTCGTACTATAGATCATTCTTATAAGAAATAGTAGTAGTACGAATTATTGGAAACAGATTATTGTGGAACTCTTCAAAATCGAAGGTTTAAATGAATAGCAAACAGCCATTATGCTGTCAGGAAAAATAAACAACTTTATATTTTACTGGATTTAAACCTTTTAAAGGTAAGAAAGGAAAGTTTTATAGTGATAGACACTTTAAGGGATGTTCAAAGGAAAAAGTTGAGGCGGGCAGATAATTTATTTCAGCCTGTATTTATTGAAACGAGCTGCCGAAGTTGGAGCAAAAAATCCCGAATCACGTTGTATGGCACCTGTCTGAGATTGGTAGTAGACGTCAGACCAAATATTCAGTCTCTACCAATCTCGCTGAGATTACATCTGAGTACACTTAAAAAGGAATAACTTTTGGTTGACAAGTTTTCCTGTATGCCCATTCTTTAGGAGATTGATCCCTCGGAAGTTCCTTAACTTCTTGGGGATCAATCTTGCAAACTGCAGGGTTGCAATAAAACTTGTTTAACAAAAGTTATTCTTTTTTAAGTGTTTTGATGCGGATTTATGATAATTATTACCAAAATTAAAAATTTCAATTTTTGCACTGTAAATTTATAGCCCATTTAGGATATCATATCCCAAACGGACCATTATATCCCATTTGGGCGATTGGTCCCAACCTGTTAAACAGTCCATATAGAGCTTCTTTTGCAGGTCCAGCACATTCTCTTGATTAAGCTATATTGCTTGATTTAGCTATTAAGCTTTATTAAGCTATCAAAAATAGCTTGATAAAGCTATGTATTTGCAGTTTTTCACGAAAACGTTTTTTTGCAAGAAATAAACAAAAAGTCCCAAGGACTTGACTATTCATATAATTTATATGTGCCAGTATAAACTATCAATATACAACCTAAATCAGAGAAAGTTTGAACATTGCAGCTGTTGAATACTTAAGGCAAAAGATGAATTTCCATTGTTTGAGTAACTGTACAGTGTACATTACTTTGTGCGCAGTTAGGCGTGGGTAAGCATGATTGCTTTTCATTGTGCTGAACTGTTTTCAATCATTTATCCTGTTGACCATAACTGACCTCATTTATAATTTCATTTAAGAGATTACTGTGTGGTCACTCATTAATAACCTCAAAACTTTTAAAACTTTGAGTACAAAGTCTCTCAAGGCAATGCAATATGGTGAGTGATTTTTACAAGTATTGTATTCAGAAGAGTTCTAAGTTTAATATTTCCACTGCACCAAGGCGGGACTTTTGGCACATTTTTAGAAAATAACACACTTGCCATTGAGTTGTGAAAAAAATGTTATAAAATAGCTTATTTAAGCTATTCTGAATAGCTTAATAATGCTATACAGCTAAATCAAGCTGTATAGCTTAATCAAGAGATTATGTCTGACTTGTTTAGCTTAATCTTTCAATTGTTATGTTTGCTTCACTTGATATAATATGCAAGTTTGAAACGTTTAAAGGACATAATGTACTGTTAATTTTTTCAGACAACGATACTTCAATGAATCTAATGACAAGATTACACATCGAACATGATATGGAACATGTATTTAAAACAGTAAAAAAAGGTAATTTATATTATACAAATTTGCAAAAAGTACTTTAAAAATTGATATCATTTATAAGACTTTATCAGTTAAGCATTTCATCTATTTATATTTAAAGATACAGTAGAAAAAAGACATTATAGACATATAATATAATTAAAGACATATAATATATTTTCATATTTTTATTAGATATGCATGAACAAAGGTTGAAGCAACTAAGACAGAAACTAAAGACACTGGAAGAAGATGACTGGAGGTATCCCCCTGTGGAGAAGTTGATTGGTCTTCATTGACAGACATGTGTATAAAAAATAGTAAATATGTACAAACAAAGCAAAAATTCAGAAACAAATAGAATTACAAAATCCTGCCAAGAAGACTTCATTTTGTTCAGCTGGGAGTGTCACAGAGCTGTGGAGTGGTTTCAGTTTATTAGAGCTTAAAAGAAATAAGAAATAAAATGCATAGACTCTCGATTAGTTCACCAGTATGAATATGTGCACTGTTATTCACTTCTTTTTGTTGTACAGGAGTAATGATGTGAATGGGAGTTAGAGTACTTGTATTAAACTATATTTTTATTTAAATAAACATGCTTTTTTTTTTTTTTTTTTTTTGTATTGAAAAAGAAAGGATTTTAGTCTACTTCACTGCAAGTGAACAATTTTACAATATATGTATATTAAGAATGGTCTTTCCTTTTATACATCAGAAAGTGATTTTAAGGTCAGACTACATATACATAGCATATTTTATTTATAGATAATGTTAATTATGAGTATTATATATATTAAGAGAGAAAATAAGCAACTTTCAAGTGTTGTAGGAGTTGTCTTTCTTTTTACATATACCTTGATTCTTTATTTTTAAGGGACTTGGAACTTAAAGGGGCATGGACACAGTTTCAACTGAATTTTTTAAACCAATTTTTATGTTTAAAATTTATAACTAGGGCATCATCTAATGATTAGCAAAAATTTGAACATCATGTGTCAATAAAAGAGATGCTAAATTTAGAAATTTTAGCTGAAACTGTCCATGCCCCTTTAAGTTTATTTTTTCTCAAAGTCATGACACACATATAATGCTATAACATTTCACACAGAAATATAATAAAAAAAAACTTATTTTAATATCTGGAAACTATTTAAACAACAAATTTTGGTCTGTCTTTGATCGGCACATCCTTGCACTGTCACAAAGTAAACTTTCTCCTTTAATAATGCGAGACAAAGGTACAGTAGAAACTGTGTTGTGTTTTAATGAAAAAAAAATATAACTATAATCCAGAAATTCAGAGTAGAAATGTGAGAAAGCTAAATTAACTCACCAGTATTGTCAGTCGGTGCTCAGTGATGTCTGCAGAGTTTAACAAATTGAACACAACCGATGAAATGTAAACATTAACAATAACAGATCTTCTGCCCTGTTTATAAAAAAAATTAGGTTTCACTGGGTGTGTTCAATTTGTTTCAATTATGTAGGTGATAGGGTATATTGCTAAATATCAAAGGGAAATTGACAATTAAAAAGTTATAGTCATCACATTTGTAACGTGCAACGTGGCCGAGCTTGGTGTTTGGTGATACGGCTTGTATCACCAGGCGTTACACTCAGGTTCGTTAACCTGTTAACTCAGGTTTTTGTTGACCAAATAAAATTACAATCAAATATATACAAATACAATACAATAATACAATGGAATTCTCCTTGATTGGACAACCACTAACTGTGGTCAACGGGTGTCTCCCGTAAGTAAATTTCTTCTTGCCCTGCCACTACGAAAGTCTCCTGGTACTTCCCCCACCTTTATTCGTGGTATGCCACCTCTCTCTTTGTATAACCAAGTGACTGCCTTATTCAGGTCTTACGCTTCTGGTTCTTGAAGATTCTCAGCTATATGCCCTCCGCAACTGTATGCCTTATCCAGGTCTTACTACAGTATATAAGACGACCCACGGCTGATTTTTAAACCAACCACCATCACCAGAGAGATATCAAAGGCACTCTAATACGACTTGTACTCTTCCTGTGCCTACAGTTCATTGGCAGTGTCATACTACTTGTATGATCTAAAAATTAATATTTTTTAGTGTTTAAGACTTTAAACAAAAACGTAGGTCTAACGTTTGTACGAAACTAACCAACAACCATTTCCGTTTCACATTTATCATAAAACTTTGTTGATAGGATACCATTAACATCTTTTTCTAGTAAAATATCCAAGTATGAAACATGTGACAGACTATGCGTTATGTTATTTCAAACTCGCTAGGATATATCGTGTCGACAAACAAAGGGAAAAAAACAATTGCTGATTGATATTAATTATGTCATCAAAATATTTAACTGTTGAGTTGGAGGCCACAGCAAATGTTTACGTCTCATATATAAGATTTTAAACTAGAGGTACTGTGAGCAATGAGCTCACTAAATGATACGTACCCTCGCCTCCCATATGAATATAATGGCAGTGTACATGTTCTGCTATTTGAAACCCAAAATATGTGTCGGATTAAAAAGTAATATATGAAGTGCACAATGGCAATATGTAAGAAAGATTCTGTGAAAATCTCATCAAATTTCATCAAATGGTATGTGAGGATTTGCGGATAAGAGATGGGTACCCCAATGGACGGATAGACGAACGGACGGACATCCCGATTACTATATCATGTATATACCCTCCCGATTTTCAAGCGGGGGTATAAAAATATAACTTATATGCTGATAAAAATTTGTTTTGGCATATTTTTGTAAAACTTTTGGCGTGCAGAAAAAACAGTTAAAAGTTATGTTTTCAAGTTCATACAAAAAGGATTTTCTCAATACGATCAGTTTGTAGTGTTTCTGATAAAATACACATGTTCTTGATGTTGAAAGGATTTCAAGATCCCATAACAAGTTTTCACAAAAGATTGAAAGGATGTATTCAGAATTTCAAAAGAATTGAGTTATAGGAGAGAACATTTTCCCGGGAAAAGACACATTTTAAAATAGATATTCATTTTTTTTTAAATAAGTATAAAATTTTCAAACAAAAGCAAATAATTGATTACATTTTGCGTTGTTATTATATTTTGCGTTGTGACATAGCACATTTTCATCGCGGACTTGTAAGAATTATTCAAGAGATAACGA
>NW_026934067.1:0-10000 GCF_032062105.1 Saccostrea cuccullata | reverse complement strand
TCGTTATATGCAGAATAATATGGTACTTATTGTTGTCACAGATTCTTTAGCAGACATATTTCACGTTATAAATGTACAAAAATTGCATAAAGATCATTATTTCAGTTGCAGTTTAGATATATTTGAATTTAATTTTATACACATTTTACATTCTTCATAGGTGTTCCTTTTTAAGGACAAAGGTCTTAAAATCATATGTTAGCTTTGAAAACTTTATCATGTTTTAAACAATTAAGTTGATTTAAAGTTTACATACATGTACCTCATATAACATACCTATCGCTACATATATGATTCAAATATTTGGATATAAGAATAGACAAAGAAGTAATCTAACAATCATAGTTTTTGATAAACGTGATGGCTTTAACTTTTTTTCATTTACTTCTCTTATAAGATAAATAGAAGAAAATTGCCTTTTTATACTTTTAACGGATTAGGAAACATGTTTGTCATGCGTGAGGGATTTATATATACACACTACTCGTAATGTGTGCTGTGTTCATTGGAGGGTGAATTTTCACAGCTTGAAGCAAAGTTCGCGAACAAATTGAATTACTTTCATTAAACAAACAAAATTAGGTTGCAGTGTTCATTATTCTTTAAAGTAGCCCTCCTCTGACTTAAATGCAAATTTTCCTCCGTTCTGCACATGCGCGAATCAGTCTGTCACGTGCACATGCTCTGAAGCATTCTGTTCATAGACGCAAAAATATTTTCTCGTGTCTTTTATTTCTCTTACCATGCAAGTAATTTTTTATATCATACGAGGGTTGTCCGTAAAGTTCGTGGACAACCTTGATAATAACTGACAAACAATGATGAAATATCTGAAACTATTATTTTCATTTAATTCATGTTTCATTTCATTGATATGCAAGTTTTCATCACATATAACGCATAAATAAGTATATTTTAATCAGATACAAAAAATATACACTCTTATACGCGGAACACTAAAATTAAAATCCATGCATGACGTTACCCAACGTCAAAAGCGAAACACATTTAATTTTTCTCAACGTAGTCACCATTTAACTCAACACATCTCTTATGTCGCTTTAACCAGTCATCAAAAATATTCACAAACTGTTCTGGTTTCATACGGGAAATAATATTAAGCACTTCCTGTCTCAGCTCCTGCAAATCCTCAAACCTCTGTCCGCGTAAAAACGACTTAATGTACGGAAATACGGCAAAGTCCATAGGGGCTAAATCCGGGTGTGGGGAGGGTGCGGAAGCACTCAAAACCAAGTAAATAGATCTCTAATTGAGTTGTCGAGAGATATGTGCTGGAGCATTATCTTGGTGAAGTATCACTTGATCTAGGTTGGCTGCTAGATATGGGCGTTTCTTTCTAAGTGCGTGTACCAAATCTCTCCGCAGGACCTAACAAGACAACAAATAACTAACAATTCCGTACCAGCAATTCAAATAGCATTATTTCTAGAAAGTGAAATGATATAAAGAGAATGAAAATCTTAAAAATGAAATATACTAAATATTTAAAAAAAAATATAAAATGTTGATATCGATTTAAATAAAAAGAAACACCCTAGTATTGATTATTATGTATCATGTATTTTGTTTTGAAATTAATGATTTAGTTTAATTACCTTACAATAGTAATCAGAATTTACAGTCTGGCGATGTGGTACAGCGTGTGTTAGAATCATCCCCCTCCGATCCATCAAAGAATGAACATATTCTTTCGAAGGGATTTTGTAACTTTGGCTTTTTTCGGCGGAGGAGAGTTCGTATTTTTCCATTGACTGGACTGTTGCTTTGTTTCAGGGTCATAGTAGTGGAAACAGCTCTCGTCGGTTGTAATAATTCTGTCCAAAAAACTTGTGCCGCCTAAGTTAATTTTTTTTTTATAAAAAGTCTTGACAATTCTACTCTCCTCGCCAAATTTTCAGTTGTCAGAATTCTCGGCACCCATCGAGCACAAACACGACTCATATTCAGATCACCAGATAAAATTTCATGTACCGTAGTCTTTGAAATCCCACACTTTCCTGCAATTTCCCGAACCGTAAGTCGCCGATCACTGTCAATCACGTCACGAACTTCCTCTTTTACTGCATTACAATCTCGGAAAGATGGTCTTCCTTCACGTGTGTCATCATGTAAGCTGTCCCTTCCATCCGAAAATCTTTTATGCCACTTGAACACTAAAGAACGGCTCACTTTACAATGTTTTCCAGACTGTTTAAGGAATTTATGGGTCTCTGTTGGCGTTTTCCCGATATCGACACAAAATTTAAGCACGGCTCTTTGCTCCACCCTTTCTGGAAACGTCCCTTTTTCGCAGATAGACGATCCTGATTCGAATCTCGATTTTTCCGCCATTTCGTAACTTTTCACATTCAAATTTTGTAGATTTGACGCAAAAACTCTAGTTAACGTCATAATGCTAAATTCATCCATATTTTCGCGGAATTTTATAAAATGCAAATGAAATATTTAAAGTGATTAAAAATTTTTTAATAAAAATTATGCGGTGCTCACACAGTCACCATTCGAAGTCTTATAATGAGGTCATAACTGTTAATATATATTTAAAATTAATTTTTTTTTTTTATATACATTTTTTTATTAACATATAGTAAAGGATAATAAATATGCTAATAATAAATATGTATGACACAACATTTATTTAAATATTAGCTTGTCCATGAACTTTACGGACAGCCCTGGTATTTGATACATTTATGAAAATATTTTCCTAAAGAAGCGAACAGAAATCTTTGAGGAGGATGAAATTATAAATATTAGAAATGGACGTACCTTTTTCTTTAATTGTTATTAATAGTAACACTCACAATCCAATAATGGTTACTGTCGACTTAAATTTGCATTGGCGACTACATTTTTGATAAGGCGTCAGCTGGTGCCTACATTTATGAGGTTACTTATATATAGCTGCAACCAAACATTTTCAGGGCACTACCACAAAAGGAAATCCTTGGCCAGTGAAAGAAAAGATTGTTTAAAAAAATATAAAGACAGTGTCCTGTTGTAAAACAAGAATAAACTTATTCGGTTACAAAAAAGGTGTAAAGATATTCAACATGTGCATAACGCTGATTCATTGAGATGTCAGAGCATCCTTGAAATGTCCCTGCGCAAAAACAAACAATTAAACAAAGGGAGGCAGAAAATCCTATTTCATTGGAGGATGGATCAAATTTCTCCTGATACATTATAATTTTCATGTTACCAAATTTGGCTGATGTGATTAGAATTTACTCATCGACGTTGCATTCATTTACGCAGGGGTAACGACCAAAACCTGTTCAGCTATTTGGCATTGCATATATATCAATTAGTAAAAACAAAACATTCAAAATTAAATCAACATGAGATTCAATTACAAAAACAGCCAGAAATGGTTATCAAATTAATCTTCTTTAGAGATATTGTGAGAGGTGATAACAATGAAATACTTGTTCGAAATCTGTATTCTGCAAAATACACATGTATTAAACCTGTATTAAGAAACATGTATTGCAGCTTTTATATATTTTATAAACAGGGTTCTCCATGAGCTCTTTTATTGTGTTGCATCCTACACAGTAAAATTTTCTCCGACACAGTAACGATTCAAATTTTATGCATGTGACACAGTAAGATCGGTGAAAATTTAAAAAAATCTAAACATACTAATTCTCTCTGATTGAAATTGTAATCAAACATTTCTACCGTCATTCTAAAAGTTAAATTTCCAAAACGAGAAGTTGTAGAGACATGGGACTAACTACAAAAGATTAATTGATCTTTGATCAATAAATTTATGCAAAGGTCAAAGATCAAGGTCATTCCATAAAAAAGGAGAGAAATTCAACTGTTTTATACCTCTTTTGTCTTTCAACTTATATATTCTGTCTTTGCATCATTAATATGACTCTTAAAACTATTTCAATAGTTTCATTCATGTGACTCTATTAAAATTCATTGCCCCTTGTGCGAAAAACCTTGTTATTGCTACTTCTCCAAAACCGTAAACAGTAGAAGTATGAAAACTTTACCAATGTCTTTTACTAATTGAGGGGACTCTCCAATCTATTCATTTCGAAAGTATTCGTTGAAACCTTCAATCAGTTATTGTCCCTGAAAGTTTTTGAAGTTTATGAACAATTAATTTTCAAAACGAAAAGTGTAGAGACATGGGAATAACTGTATAAGATTCATTGGCCTTTGACCTTAAAATTTATGCAAAGGTCAAAGGTCAAATCATTCAAAAAATAAGAAATTAAGCTTGTTTTATCTCTTTTGTCTTTCAAAGTATACTATTTGTCTTTTAATCCTTCATATGTACTCTTTTAAAAAGTATTTCAAATTTATCATTCTTGTCCCCTTAGATTGACCCTTTTAAAAGTCACCGCCCTTTAAACGAGAAACCTTGTTATCACTACTCCTTCGAAACCGTAAACCATAAGCCATAGAGACACGAAACCTTCACTAATGTCTTAAGAGCCTTTAGGCACACTTTCATATTGTATGTGTAAAAGGATCTGTAGACACCTAATATGACTTATTACCCTTCAACTTCTTTATGCTAAATATAAAACTTTATAACGTTAGAACTAAAAGTCGTAGAGGCACGGGTAAATTCTTATTTGACCCTTCACCTTTGACCTTGAAAATCTATAAAAGGTTAAAGGGTCATATCAAAATTTTAAAATTGTTCAATATTACTATCCTTTAAGCCACTTATGCTTTCTTTTTCATGGTATTTAAGGAGTTTGATATAAAACAAAATTGAAATTCAGAGAAGGTGGAACGACCTCTTATTTGTCTGTGAACAATAAATCTTCTAGTTTTATTTGCTTCTTTCATAAATTAATTTAGTACACCTTTACGATGCATTTCCTATAAAAATCCAAAATATAACATAAAATTCACTTTAAAAACAATTATACCCGTTATATCATGACATCCTCTCTTCTATAAAATCCTCTCTTTTTTAAGAATAGAATAAATATGACACTTTTTTTTTTCTTTCTTTCATTTACCTTTTCTGAATTATTTTGCTAGTTAAAATGTCCATAGTAATGTATTGTATTTTCACGGTAATGACTACGACAAGAAGCAGCTTTGAGGTATCTTGTGGGGATTTTATCGACTGAAATCTCTATGAAATTGAAAAATTAGATAATGCAACTGTGAATGCCATGACTGATCCCGGATTTGGTGACGTTCTTTCGTAAGATGTTGGTGTTCCTCTAATCAGGTGCAAAATACCAACATGTCATTTATATACTGAGATTATGTCTACAAACTGATTAAAAATACGCATGATGTACATGCCAACAATTTCTAAAACGAGGCAAGAAATTGACATGTTTTTGAGTAATATTCATTAAAAGTATTAGTATTTTGGTCCCTCAAAAGTGTTTAAAATTTAAAGATCTTAACTCCATACTCTACTATAAAACCTATACAAATTGAATTTAAACTGTGAAGTATATGTAGTAAGTTTACTGGATTCTCGTATGTTCATAATACGATTGCTTATCATTCCTATAAAAGTATACGTAACACTAAATAACAGGAATTTGTTTAAAAAGAAAAGTAGTTATTCAAAATATAAAACAATGAATAACATACCTATGAAACACAGTTGATCTATTGTGAACGTAACAGTCCAAAATATGCCTTATAACAGTGTTTTTAAAGCGCAATAAATCAGTGCATATTTAACCCTTAATCAATATCAATGTATTGCAAAGGTTTTTATTTTTGACGAACCATGCTTCATCAATCCTGAATAGAGATTTAATTACTATTCAAGACGCTCGAATTCTATGTCACAACACACTGTTATAACAGTGTTTCTGTTTATCTACTTAATTTAGAGAACCTTAATATTTTCAACAAGTCATGTGCACCTAAGAACAAGACTTTTTACATTCAGAATATTGTTTACTGTAAGAGAAAGCTTCCTGATGAGTTTCTTATACCTTCTTATATTATAATAGAGCTAGGTTCACTTGATGCATGGCTCATCAATCTTGAATAGAAAGGTCTTATAACTACTGAAGACGCTTGAATTACATGGTAAACACAGCGTTACTGTTTATCTCCACTAAATTTAGAAAGGCTTTACACATGTTACATTTCAAACAGTTAATGTGCAACTTGAAACCAGTTTACAACTCATTACATTCACAATTTTTTTATTGAAGTGTCTGAACTCTGTCTCTGCTTATTAAAGGTGCTAGCTATTTAATGAAAGCCTCATACAAAGAATAACAGTATTTATCCTTTTCAAAATTTGTAAAGCAGATGTTCGTGGAGCACTTTGAAGAAATTTACATAGCTACAAAGTTATTGGTTGACGATGTTACATTAATCGCATTATTTTATTTGTGATTTAAAGAAATGTTGATTTAATATAAACAAGTGGTTATTCATTATATTCATACGTGGTATTCCTTTCTAAGGAGAAACAACTTTAACATCATTTGTCAGTTTTTAATACTTTTAATATTCGAAACAATCAAACTGAATTAAAGTTTACATACCTCTACCTCATATTTCATACCTTTTACAATATATATATTTCACATATTTGGATATTATAATAGACAACGACGTTCAAGGTAACCTTACAACCATACTTTATGAAAAACCTGTTGACTTCCACTTTTTAGTTGTTAACCTCTTTTATTATGCGATGTTCCAATATATCACCTGTATATTGAGGTTTTCGCCTCTACGTTGATTAAATACGAATGCTGTACATGCGACCAATTTCTAAAACAAGGCAAGTAATTGAAAAATAAAAAATTCTTCAAAGTTCATCATTAATATTAATCATATTACATAGGGAAAACAAGTGAATCTTAAAAATAGTTTCTGCAAATGCGTATTAAAAATACCTTCCATGTATTTTCTGATTGAAAATTGATCAAAAATATAATTAACTTTAATCATTTTATAATACATGGTGTATTAAAGGTTAACTGTCACTGCAAGACACCGTAAACCATTTCTAATTTTATAATATGCCAATGAGCACTGGTATCTAAGGTAGGATTAAAGGAACAGTTTTTTTTATCAAAAGTGTAATTTGATAAATAATACTTATATGAAGTAAAAATAGCAACTTTTTATCAGTCCATTTCTAAGACTTCAAAGAACCTTAAATCACACCGGGATGCATGAAATGAAAACTGTTGCATGGAAAGGTTTCAATTTCAAATTTAATTTTGATATTTTTAATAAAACAATAGATAATTTAAGAATTATCCTTCCTGGCTGAGGATAGGAATACCTTAACTGACATTATTCATACAAAATAGCTGGGCGATTACGAATATTTTTCCCTATTTTTCCGATCATTAAGAAGCACACGGTGACCTGTCGAAAGAGGATGCTTACTCCTCGGTGGTATCTGATGAAACAGATGCGAATGAAACAGTAATATCAGGGCATATTATTTAAATTTTCCACTCTGTGCAAATAAGCTGTCTCCTCAATACATATAAATGTTTTAAAAAGTGAGGTATTATAACAACAGATTTGCTAAATGCTAAATATTTCTATGATATTTGTGCAAGAGATCCATGAAATATATAATGTAACTAAATAAATTCCTCCTTTGACAGTTTATAATTTACATTTATATTTCAGAGAGAGATATTGAGAGAGAGAGAGAGAGAGAGAGAGAGAGAGAGAGAGAGAGAGAGAAAAAAAAATGCGAATTATTATTCAGTAAGATTTAAAGTCCTCAGCGTTCTGTGAAATTTGTTCTGTTAAAGTCAAATTTAAAAATAAAATAAAGTACATGTACTTGGTTGAGTGCGTGACAATGTGGTTTTTACACTGTGGGACTTTTAAATTTTGGTTATCTGTTATCATATTCTTCTAAACCTAATTTATTTTAAAAAGCCACATGTCGGCCATGATGGGAAAATATTTATTCTTCCTTGTTTAAAATTCATTTTGTGATATAAGGGACAGAAAGAGTCAACAATTCTAATGTTTTTTATCTGTAAGTTATTTAATATTTATTCATCTCTGATCTTAAGACCTACTACATATATATTTACTTTTTCTTTATTGTTTTCTAAATGGCACTCAATGGAGCTATCGATATGTACTTTGGGAAATTTGTATCATATAAAGGTGTGCATATTGAATTTATGCAGTTATTTTGCTGCATAAAATCCTAGCAATAGTTCTCTGATGGAAAATATAAAAGACTGAATAATGTATAAACTTACTTTGGAAAAGTAAATGCAGTCATTGTATTACATTTAATAAAGACCATCAGAAGTACTGTTGTCTGAATCTTCCAAGAGGGCAGGGTTTCGTTCTTTAGACTAAATGAAGCTCTACATTGGTATATGTTGACACTTTTATACGAATTGAAAAATTCTCAAAAGAATACGTTAAACCACACTAAATCGATTCGAGTTATCTCTCTTTAATCCAGAAGATTCACCAACAATCCTAGTTTTCATATTTTCATTGATTTTGATTCTGGTAAGCAGATCGAACTATCGAAAAACTGATGTCACAAAAAGAAAAATTCTTTAAGCACTACAACAAAACGAAAGACATTCCTTGTGGATTAAATATTGTTTATTTCTTAGCTAACGAATTTCAAGAAAAATTAAACCCTAAATGAAATTTTAAAAAAGTAAAATTGAATATCCACGAACACTTTTTTTAGGTAAAAAGCTAAAGAGTTTCATTTCAAAGAAAATTAATGCTTCTATTGTATAGTTTTATCCAGATTTTAATAAAGTGTAAGAAGCATGGCTGAACGTACCTTCCTTTTTATTTGTGGAATGATTCTGACAGGTAATTAAGTTCAAAGTTTTCAGATTTTGTTTTGAAGTATTAAAAATTTCAACTGAAAAAGTGTCATCAGTATTAAACTCTGTAATCACTGAATGAAATATATGGAGAACAGTATCAAAAATTTAAAGTCCATAAAACAATACAAAAAAGGAACAGAGAAAACACGGGTCTCCAAAACATCAGAGGTGGGATCAGGTGCCATGGAGGACTGAGCATCCCCTGTCAACTGGACACACCCGCCGTGTGCTCGTCATGATCAGGAAATAACGAAAAAATCCGTCGTCAATTCAGTGTATAGATAATGGACTAACAATTAGTATGAAAAAATCAGTCAGATTTGACTCAATGATAAATTGTATTTGCTGACAAGTTCATTGTATCAATTGTAGAACTTTCGAAATAATGACTTAAAACGAGACAGCTGAAATTCTTTGTTCATCAACTTGTTTGTAATAAAATTTTATGATACTTTTACATATACGTATATGAAATACATGGTGTCAATGTTCATATTTTCCATTATGATTTAATTATAGAGATCAATTGCAATACATAATATTTTTGTTCTGAACCACACTTTCTTTTGATGAAGCTATAAATTTAAGGCAAAAGGAGATAATCCTAATGATGAATGTGGCCATAATCGTAAGAGGAAAATACGCTATCGCCTCTTGTTTCAGTTGCTCAAGTCGTCCTTCTTTGATAGTTTATCCTACCGATTGTTTTACACAATATATATATATGAACCTATCATATAAATGGACTAACTAATAATATCTAATATAAATTCAAACAACTAAAAACACATGCATTACATTTGATTTTGTCTGGACCTGTCATCGGGCATTTAATAACAAGGGGTATATGCTCAAGCAGTCCTGTATTTTAATGCGGGTTTAACGTAATCAAGTCTCAATAAATACCTTAAAATATAAAGAAAATACCGGGTATAAATACAAAAAGAATAAGAGAAAATTTGCAGCAATTCTGACAAATGAAATTTGTGCATTGTTTCACATTAATATAAAAAAAAGTTTTAGTTAAAGGCTATTAGATATTCCTAATGTTTTTATTTATTTGTAGTCAGTTGCAAAACCTTTACGAAGTGCGGACTAGCAAAAGAATTAGCTAGACTTGGAACATTAGAGAGTGATATTGATGATTGTAAGTGAATCTAATTCAC
>NW_026934066.1:0-11325 GCF_032062105.1 Saccostrea cuccullata | reverse complement strand
TATAAGCTTTAGACAACGATAGAATACTTTCTTTCTCGAACGCACACGGGTGTTGCTAAAACGCGGAACGGAATATATTATTTTAGATTCAATCACAGTTCAAATCCTTTCCTAATCATTTGTTTTGAAATCGGAAACAAAACATTTGCAGACGACAAAATACGTTATAACAAAGCCACGTGATCTGTCATGTGCTTGTGTATATTTGTACATAGTAAGAGGGATAACTCTTAACTTGTGCGTCAAGAACGACGCTTAAAGGGAAGCGAACCGCGGCAGTGAAAAAGTAGGCCGCCATTTTTTTACGAATACTTTTGACCCGAGAATGTATATTGCATTAATAATTATGTATTGTTAGGTTTTCTTGCTTGGGCCCTGGTAACAACAATCTCAATAATTGTTATAATTATAAACAATTCTAAGAAATAAAAGCTTCACCTGCTGTCGAAATCCCGCACAACCACCATCCACACCCCATCAGAATCCTGTCTACACACCTAGCCCATCTAATTTTGATGGCCTTTTTGGGCCCCCCACCCTAGCCCTAGGGGTCATGATTTAAAACAAACTTGAATCTACATTACCTGATGATAATTCTAAGTTTCATCTTTCCTAGACCACTGGTTCTTAAGAAGAAGATTTTTAAAGTTTATCCTATATATTCCTATGTAAAACTTGGGTCGGCCATTTTTGGCCCCACCTTAGCCCCGGGGGTTATGATTTGAACAAATTTAATCTAAACTAATGAGGATGATTCCACATGAGATTCATCTTTCCTGGCCAAGTGGCTCTTGAGAAGATAATTTTTAAAAAATTTTCCTACACATGTAAATTCCTATGTAAAATTATGGTCAGCCATTTTGGCCCCACCCTAGCCCCGGGGGTCATGATTTGAACAAACTTGAATCTGCACTACCTGGGGATGACTTCACATGAGTTTCATCTTTCCTGGCCCAGTGGCTCTTGAGAAGAAGATTTTTTAAAAATGCCATTATTTTTTTTCTAATCATAATTATCTCCCCTTGAAAAGGGCGTGGCCCTTCATTTAGAAGAAATTGAATCTCCTTCACCCAGGAATACTTTGCAGCAAGTTTGGTTGAAATTGGCCCAGTGGTTCTTAAGAAGAAGATTAAATGTAAAAAGTTAACTACAACGACAACAATGGTCAAATTTGGATCAGAAAAGCTCACTTGAGCCTTCGGCTGAGGTGAACTAAAAACACAAAATCGCATGCGCCCTGGAAGGAATTTCGTACGCCGTTATCTCCGGGAAAATGCCACCGTATATGAGATGGCAGTTGGAATGTTACCCTAATCTAGGGGATCCCAAGCTAACCCAAATCTTTTAAGGAACTGTGACACTAAAACCCAGTCTATGAAGGAAAACTCTCAAATCATCAGTTGTTTTTTTTTAATAATCAGATCAACGAAATCAACGAGCAGTTCAGGGAAATCCGGGTAGAGGCGTTATGCATGATAGGATAAACGACTACCGCCGCAGGTTGGGCTTAAGGCGAACTAAACAACAAAACAAGAGTCGAAGGAGAAAATCGACCGACTCCTGTTGGAATTAAGATGAACATCAGATCTGAAAGGATAACAGTCAACCGTGTCGAGTCCGGGAGACATATCCACCCCAGACTAAAACCTCGCATCCATGCAAGAAAGGGACAGAAATCCCGTCCGTACTGATGTTAAAATTCTTTCATAATTCTGTCTGAGTAACTTCGCTTTTCAGTTTGTACACATGAAATGATATAAGTACATGTACATTTTTGTTTTAATTGGGAATAATTACACATGTAAATAAGCTTGCATTATTTTTCTTAATAACTAAGTATTGGTCTGTTTGTAATGCGCTCTGGTTCTTAAATACATTCATATCAGAATGGTACGTCGTTTCAATGCAAAATCTAAGCGCAAATTGCCCAAAGCTAATAATAATAATAAGCTCTTCTGCTCTCTGACCAGTAGATAAAAAGTACAAGAAATTGATTTCACCTCTGCCAAGAAAATAAACCAGGCGATAGCTGAAGTATCATCAGTCGCATCTGGGCATTCACAGCAAAATCTACTCACAACCAAAGACCGAAAATATGATGCAATTCTACCAAAACTTGAGCCGTACAGGAAGAAAGCCTGTTCTGTTGCCTCAGTTTGCCAAGACTTATAGGCCTGCATCCTTAGACAGAACTTGAACTGTATGCAGAGGAGAAAAAAGAGGAGGTAGCTAAACGCTGTGATGAGTTTTTTTTCTAACATAGGCTGTGACTCCAGAGGAACCTAAAAACTGTGAAACTGTAACTCGTGATCAGACTAACAACAACTGGTTCAATTTCGGAATAGGCCGAATAAACAGATCCGTGCTAGGACAGTATGCAGAACATCACTTTGACAATTCATCCAAAAGTTTGATCAAAGACTGTTATCAATTGTCAAATGATTCTGTTTTCACTGAGGAACCAAATGTCTCTAGCGTCCTCACTGCCTGAGACAGTTTTGGGCGATATTCCGTGACGTTTTTACACAGAATTCCATAGACAATATTTCCTGTTGCTTGTCTAATGGATTACTTTTCTTTGCTGACATTTCTGTCAACTGTAATCCTTTGCTTGGCCAAGGAATAGTTTTCTGGCTCTTAAATTTGGCACTTGAACATCCACTTAAGAAACATGACAATATTTTGTCTTTTTCTTTATTGCTTCTGAAGATGAAAATTTATTTATCCTATTTTAGTATATTTTGTTTTTTCTGTTTTAAAGATGAAATATTGTTCATTGAAGTTGAACGAATTTTAATATTCAAACATAACTATTTTTTCAGGATTGCTCAATGGATATTTTCAAATATTGGTGACGGCGGAAGAGATGGATGAACTGGATAGTGATATCCGACCTGCGTGGCAGGAAGGCAGGAAGAGATGGATGAACTGGATAGTGATATCCGACCTGCGTGGCAGGAAGGCAGGGAAAGAGATGGATGAACTGGATAGTGATATCCGACCTGCGTGGCAGGAAGGCGGGGTGGTTCCCCGGCAGACCACAGTGATGTTTGGCTGACAAGTTACAGACCTGCAATTGGCAGGAAATCCATAGAGCTTTATTGAATTTCACTGCGAAATCGAGGATTGCCGTTATGCAAGTCGAAAAATCAAGTCCGTCGACACGCAAGACCAACCGTGGGGTGACACCGTTCACTAGGACAGAATGTCCGGAATATTAAATTCCAAGATCCAGACAAGGAAAACTGTGCCCTGGCCCGAATCTCGGCCGCCAGGAAGAGATACAGAGGTAAAACAAGCCGACCTTAGGAGGGCCACCAGATCAACAGCAGGGAGCACACTGGTGAGGTCTGAGACCAACGCCAGAGACCAAGAAGTGATTACGGAGGGAGAGGACACTTTTGTTGTGACTGGACGTCTGTGGTCCCACCAGTTGAAAAGACAATGAAGAAACTATAAACATTATAAAGCTGGTGTTGTCATGATTTTTTTTTATTTTATTTTACCTTTGTTGTTTGAATTATTTCATTCCTGCTAGGGACATATATTTTAATTTTTTTTTTGAATAAATGACATAATCATTTATTTCTTAAGAAGGGGGAGTGTAGCAGGAATGGATTTTGTTATATTCATTTATGCCTTGTATTTGAGTAATAAAATATCATTATCAATTTTTTCATACATATATGTGTATACTGCCTTATTCCTAATACCATTTGTTTATATTTAGTTTGTTTACAAACCTTCTCAGGGAAAAGCACGTGTTGCTTCCATCAAATCTTTTGGGCTTTTGTTTATCTAAATTTTGATTGGCTATTAATACGGAAGTGAACCTTTTGGGTGTCACTAATATCAGTCAAAGTTCATACCCTTCGGGTGCATCCAGTTCTAAGTGTTTCCAAAAAGTATAAAAACCCGTGTAACTGCTAGTTTAGTGGGGGATCTTGAAAAGCATTAATTTGCTGTAAGTTCTCTTCACTTTTATAGAGGTGTATTAGGTAATTAACAGGTTGCACCCTTAGAAATTATGTTAAGATATTATTAGGTATTTATACAAAATTGTCGTCTTCTATTACTCCTGTTAAATTTATTAGGCCATAAAACTGAAAGTTAGAAACAATAGATTTTCAATAAATAAATGTAAATGTTACGGTGTAAAATACAACATTTTTGGACTTATTTTAAATTACCGTGTAAATTAACTTTTCGAACTTTGTGTAAATTGTTGTCAAAACTTTTCTTATATTTCGGCAAATGTGATAAACTATATAAATTCCGCACAGCCTTAATCCCACCTGAGGCATCGTCTGGGATTGGACAGTTAATTCCTTAATTGACATCTGTTTATATTTATTGACACTTAATCTTTCATCTTTAATTCTATTATATACATACTGCTAATATGTCACCATTCGCTCAGTAATTGTTTGATACTTGATTTCTATATACCTTTTGTTAATCCTTTTATTTTACTCTGTCTTTGTTCATAAGGCGCTACCTATCGACATCGCTTTATTGCATGTAACCTTATCCTTCTGCAACCAAAACCGGAAACATCCACAAGGCGCTACCTATCGACAACGGTAACTTCAGCAAAGCGCTTCCTATGATTTGTATACTGTTGGCGTAATACGCCCCCTGGTGAGAGATTGACAATATGCTGTGTATGAAGAGTGGCTATAATAACGATTATATCTAATTCTTATTTAAGTATTTACCAAAGCATTGACAATACTTAGAACAATAACTTCAAAGAACTGAGAATTTGGTCCTTATTACATGTACATCGTGCGATCGCGATTTATAGCAACTGTTAGTTTATTTTTGAAAGTTTTACGATACGGTTAGTTATGCAGCAGGTTGAAGGTCATCACAGATTGCAAAAATATCAGGATATCTCTCGATCGAGTTTGATTTTCCTTGCCAAAGTATTAAGAAACACCATTTATTAAGTTAAGTAATACCTGAAAAACGCTGTTATAAAAACACAGAATATATCTGTAAGGTTTACACTTTTTGTAACGTTTTCATGGAAACAATAGGATTACCTCCACAATGAAACGTTTGTTTTCTTCTCTGTCTAATAAACAGATTATAAAAGCTCTGCTTCCAGGGGTAAATTCCTACCCCGTCTTTGATAATTTATTACAAACGATCATAAGGGCTCACTTACTTTTAGTTTTGAAAAAAAAATAATGGGGCACTTAAAGTAGTAAAATTAATTTTGAAAAAAATGGATAAATATATATTAATCTTAATCGGCATTGTGATCCTCTTCTAAAAATCAACCGACATTATTATTCACAGAAGAATGAGGTATGCAAAAATCTTGGCAATTAGCAAAAATTAAAAATATATACTAATGCTTATTTATACCGGTAAGTTTTGAAAAATTGATCAATTCCTAGGGAACGTAATATTACATATGTAGCTGTGAAAATACTTTTTAAATTTGAATTTATCCAATTTGTCGATTATTATTTAGAGCGTTTGAGAAAAATTAAATCAAAATACAGGTGTTTAGAGGCACATTGATAGAAAAAAAAAATCAGTGTATATTGTTTAACCGACATATTGAAGAAAATGACACTGTTAATTTCTTAAGTTACACTGACTTTTAGTGTACATTTGAATTTTTTTAAATACTAGTATTGATTGATTAGACAACCTTCCTTTTCACATGTTTTATTTGAGAACAATATTGCATGAAGAGTATATGGCAAATACACATTATATGTCCTTATCTCGACATATTGTGCAAGACTTCTTTTAAATGATTCTCATATACCATTTACTTTACTCGAACATTTACTTGTTTGAAAAGTCAATAAAGCACATTTCATAAAGCTTGATAATCTTGTTTACTCGCCAGTCTTCCCGTAGAAGTAGTAGTTCATAATATTTCTAAACGGAAGTATCTGTATCAAAATACAGAATGATCAATGAGTGATTTAAGAAGAAAAACTGACTCCTGAGAGTTCAAGAGGTGGTATCCGTTGCCTAGAAGAAGCAAGCATCCCTCGTTGACAGGTTACACCCGCAGTGAGCCTATACATCTGGAGCTCTCTGATATCAATTCATTTACAAAGTCTCTGCTCAGCCATCTTTTTTTCTCTGACTAGGCAGCTGTAGATCTACACTACTCCAAATCCATTAATCTAAAGCATTTAACTTGTCATTTATTTTAGTTGTTTGCTATAGTAGGCTTTACAATTACCTAATTTTAGATTCAATAGAGCATAAAAGACAATTAAATTTTTAACATCAACATTATTGTTTTCATCCAGAGAACAATTGGATGCCACCAAGAGAAAGTTTTAAAAATGCACTTCCTGTCTTTCAAACTGAAGAAATCTCATGTTTGAATTTTGAAACATGCATTTCAATCTAATTAAAATTTATTTAAATGTTCCAAATCCGCTACCGCTTCTCAAACATCTAACATCCCATTCGGGGTCACAGAGCGACCTTTCGATTACATGTACATGTACTAGTAACACTTTGGCTATGTAAATTCAAGCCTCGGTAAACAATTCTCAATTTGATTCCACGGCTACATATCATCATTATTGATACTGTCTTACGTTGAATTAAAGTAATTTTGGAATAAATTTCATGTATAGTTTGCAGTCTGGCATCTGAACGTAAATAATGCAAACGAAAGAGCGTAAACTATACAACGTACCCCACACGTCATACATAACACAGCTTTTGCAATGCATATTTTGTTTACTACAAAACTCTTCGGGTTTTGGTTCGGTGGTGAAAACAAGAAACCCATCTGAACTATAAGCCAAGATTTCGGAGGAACCATTTTCTTTGGCTAATCGAAGATTCACTCTTACATGACCCCAAATAGGATGTTGTTAGATGTTTGAGAAGCAGTAGCGGATTCGGAACATCTGATTTCAATTAGATTGCATCCATCTGTGACATTAGTTTGGAATGTTATTGGTTTTACTATTAAGTAAAGTATTACAAAAGCAGAATGTCTGGGAATTGTTCTCTGATGGCATTGGACAAAGATATGCATACTTAAATATCATTTCCTGCACTTTTTTTCGGTACATATTAGATGAAAGCATGCTAACCGCTTTTCAGTACTTTCAGTACTTTGATTTTTTGTTTGTTTGTCTATACAAAGGTTAAATAAATTTTGTTGTTTATTGAAACTGGTGTTTTCATTACAATTGACATGAGGTGTTGAAGTAAGGTACGAACAGGCTCGGAAATAAGACCAAGCGGATTTCTCAAATCAAAATAAGAACCTGGGAAATAATTTAATATGAAAATAGGAGATTGTTAAAAATATTCTAGAACCACAAATGACAATGGTGTTCTGAGACATACTCCTATTACATGATTGTACTCGAAAATTCTCCTACTTTATCTAAACTCCATGAAAGTTTTGTCCAGAAACTGGCATCGGCGTTAGGAGGCCGATAAATACAGCAGTGATATTATTTGAATGTACGGTTTTCGATTTCCAACCAAATACACTCCAATTCTTCTTTCTTGTTCGATTTCGAATAACATTTGTACGAGTTGGCTCAACACTATGGCCAACTCAAATGATGAGTTGTGCCGAAAAAAGTAGAAGTGATTTAGTTTCACAAGATAAAACTCGGTCTTTAATCCTGGTTTTATAGTGGCTGATGGTCCTTAAAGATGGTTAAATGGTTGTCTTTAAGTCACCATTAAGCACCTTTAAGTAACATTTACACCACCATTAAGTTACCATTAAACCATCTCAAAGTCCTTAATCAGTCAGGGGTGGTACTGAAATTCGTCATTTTTGAAAATGATGGATAATGGTCATTTCTTCTAAGTATATAATGTACACAATTTTCTGATTTTTGTAAATATGACGTCTTTTCATCATATTTCCATTCTCAAGTCAATTTTCCCATCCCATTTACTACAGTAATTAGATATAGTACACTATCCTGCTTTAGACCCTTGTGTAGAGAATCATCTTGACAAGTAACTGAAACCAAAATAATTTAGTGCGCCATTAAAACTAATGAGATAATTAAAACTAATGAGATAATTAAGTGCGCCCAGACCTAACAATTTGATACAAAATAATGAAAAACAGTCATTTTTAAAATCAAAGATAACTCTATTTCTAAAATAAATTTCGAAATGACTGTTTTTCATCATTTTACTAAAAAAAAGATGAATTTCCATCATTATTAAAAATCAATTTAATGACTGAAAATCATCATTTTTAAAAATGATGGATTTCAATCACACCCCTGACTGTTAATGGGTGCTTAAATGTAGCTTAATGGTGGCTTACAGTTCCTTAATGGTAGCTTTTAGACCATTAAGTCATGTGGGATTTAGCACCTGTAGGACTGATTGACCATTTTTGATTTTAACAAGACATTGAAAATGTGTAGATTCTGAATATCTTGTACTGGCTCTAATAGCACTTCTTCACCTGAATATCTTCTAGACACCTTGACGGACAAAAGATTCTCAGAAGAGGGTGGTAGAATTGTTGTAGTTGCCACTCTAACTAAACCGCAGCTTGATTTCATTAAACACACATTTGCTGAATTGTTGTAAAAAGACATGGTATTTTCAGCTAGATTAAGGTTCACCTGATGTTTTTGTAAAAAGTCAAGACCAATAATCAAAGAATGTGGTAATCTATCTACAACATGCACTGGAAAGGTAAATGTCACACCTTTAAAAGACAATGGTAATTTCAATTTTCCTAGCACTTTTAAATGACCTCCTACGCCATTGACAAAATGATAATCTGGTTTTTGTAGCACTGAGTTTTCAAAAGATGTTTTGCTTAAAAATGAAGCACTGACAACAGAAATAGAGGCACCCGTATCAACTAAAGCATTTGTTTTCACACCATTGATAAAAACAGAAACAGTATTTCTAACTAAATTTGTTGCCAAATTAATTTCTGCAGATTTTGAATTTTCGAGGCGCCTATCCGTGCTATGGACAGGCATGAATTCCTATTGTAAATTATATGAATGGTCAAAAAATGGACTAGATGGATTATGAAAACATACAGATTCAAAATGGTTGTATTTAGAACAAATTTGGCAACAATGACTTTAAGCTATGCAACTATATCTGTCAAAACAATCATCAAGGCCACAGTGAAAGCACTTACGAGGGCCTGGTTGTCCGTGGTACTGGGGCTGTGCATTGGGATATCTCGCTGGTCTGGGGTTCTGCTGTGCGGGCATCTGGGGGCGGAAGTACGGACGGTTTCCTTGGTTGTACGTACCACGTTCATACATAGTTTGTTTATTTTTAGGAAAGTTTAACTGTCCACCACTGCGGGGATGAAACTGCTCACTATCAGAATACTGCACAGTCTCGGGACGGCTGTAGTTATGTCCACGTCCGGGTTGTTTATGAAAGTTTCTTCCACGCCGGAATCCACCTCGGGCATATGTGGCTGGAGGGTCATCTCTGCTGGCTGATGGTTGGGAAAAGTTTGAGTTTATAGCCATCACTGTTGACTGTAGTTGATCAGTCAATTTTGAAAGAAGGCGCTCTTCCATTCCCTCAATACTGGCTATCACATTTTTATCACTTTTTGTGATTTTAAGTGTGGACTCAGCTCTTTTTGCACAGCGAAATAAATCCTCAAAAGATTCAGATGTTTGTTTTGCATATGAATCAATGAAATTGTCCAGAAATCTTAATAACGTTAGCATGTGGACCAACATCTTCATCGATAAGGCTGCCTGGTTATTTGAAAGAAAAAAAAACATGACTGTTTCTGATCTTTTTCAGTTTTCCGAATCCATCTCTCTGCAATCCTTCTGATTCCACTGCAAGAAATACAAATAAGATGAGATATTTTAATATAACACTTCATTGGTTCTTTTATGTTTGAAATAACAAGATTGGACTATACTGAAAATTTGAAATGATTTAAATTAAACTGTTTAAAGTCAGTATTCCTATGCACTTAAACATTAAATGTATATTACATAAATATTCACATTACTGACAACATATTCCTATAAAAAATTATAACTGCAAGCATAGCGTTATAGAACTATCCAACACATTTTCATTCCAGCTTATGTTGGCTTGGGAAAATCCTACTTTAAACAATGCTTACTACTTTAAAATGTTAAATTTCTGCAGTCAAATCAACAAATATGCTCAATTTGTTTACCTACAAATGTCACATTCTTCTTCATCCAAAGGGTACATATAACTGGCTCTTAGACTATCATCCTTCTTAATCAGAGTGTTATGTTTGCAAGACACAATCTAAAATCAATTAACCAGAGTTAAGAAAAGAATTCAAAATAGATCAATAGTAACATAGCAATATCCATTAAATTTAGGTAATTTTGTAGAACCCAGTGATCAACATGGAAAACTGAACTTGTCATTCAAGTGACCATGACAAAAATCATAGAGGAAAAAATGGATTGAAGATTGAACAAAGACAGAATGAAAAATATACCTTAAAAGATTATTTGAATGCCTTACCTTCTAAGCCTGAGTCTTTGGTGCCTTCATGCCGAGAGTCTTTCGTAGAGGCTGGTTGACAATGTATATCTTTGATACTGAAATTGAAGATTCATTAGAGAATGAATGAAAAAAGCAAAAAAAAAACAGTCTTTACTTGTTTCCAATATAAACACCCATTTAAAGGGGTTCGCAGGTATGAATAAGGCTTCCCAGAGAATATTGTAGTGTACTCTCTGCACGAACTTCTCTGAACTACAAAGGTATGACGTCATAATTGAAAATGACGTCAAGTGACTACATACTTGAGCTATATTGTTAGGGAGAGTGTCATAAACTTCACATCTTATTTCAATCTGCATAAAAAGATGTAGAATGCTATTTTAGAATGAAAGAAAAAGTTAGCCAGCTCACATACCCCACGCTCCCCCAAAACTTGACGGTGAAGCACATAATGAAAGCAATGAGCCCGGCTAAAAATCATGATTATCTGAATCCATTACATTTTATTCTGTGTAAAGTTGATACTTTGCTTTATTAAAATTTTCCAAGACTAGTGACAATTCTACCTTAATCATCAAATGGTTATATGTTAACTCAATCATATACTTACAGTGCATCGTCGCTTTTACTATAATACCCCCTTCCTCCCCCACAGCCACTGGCCAGAATAGCCCTTTGGGAGTACCGGGCAATTGTGCCCCAAAAAAATTTCTGAAAAATAAAACAAATATCATTTAGATATTATTCATATACATTATATTTGCCCACGTTTTAATTTCGCCCCTTTAGCCCTTGAGCAAATTTAAAACTGGGCAAATTAAAGAACAGAGTAAAATTCTTAAGATTACAACG
>NW_026934065.1:0-11320 GCF_032062105.1 Saccostrea cuccullata | reverse complement strand
ATGAAATAAATGGGTTTTAGAGAAAACGTATGGTTAAAAATAATATAGGCCCATTTTATCAACTTTTTACATAGGAAATGCATTGAAAATTGTAAAAACATTGATTTGACAAAATCGTTAAAGGAAGGCTGGCATGATGGGTAAAAAGGACCTGAATTGAACATGTTTGGTACCATTAAACCTGTTCAAAAAATCTTGAAAAATTCTATACGAAAACCAGAAACGTTGCCAATGTCCTTAAATTGGTAAGCCACACAAGGAGAATTGACAATGACGTGATTTCTAAATTTGTTGACGCGAAGGGAAAACTGGTTCTCGCACAAAAGAACAAGCTTACCATTAGATTCTGCAAAAAACGAAGGAAGAGTGGTCAACGCTAATTTTATGTAAATTTTTTAGTCTGTAATTGGATTTATTAAATTAATTCCTGTCAAACTTTAATGATAAGCTGCTTTTAAATGAATGATAATTATTGTTGATAATTCCGTATTGTGTTAAGAAAATATAGTTCAAGGAAAGTATTTGAATTTAATTAAATTGTAAACACCCAGAAGCACAAAGACCGCTAGAATGAAATTTCACCAAAAATCGACTTGGGTGCTCTCGCAGACATCCATGCTTTCCATATATATACTGCGGCCAAAAGAAACTGCGTACTTTACTGTGGAGTTTGCTGAATAAGTCATTTGGGAACTTCAGGTATAATAATCCATATATTCATTGCATTAAAATATTTCCCTTTCTGTTTTATTTCTTTGACCTTATTGATACCAAAGAGATGACATTTCAGGCTTTCTGGAAAGCCAAACTTGTTACCACTTACCTTCCTTCCTAAGCTCTCAGAAAATTGAACTGGATGTAGTCAATAGTGCATAATTGATAAGTTAGGATGCGGATGAGATTGCATTCTCCGGTTTCTGTGCAATAAGTACGATAACACGTACGGGTCATAAAGGGTGCTTTAAAAATCTCTGAAAAAAATGAGAGCGAACTCTCTTTTTTAACTTTATTCAATTTTTGGTGTACAAAACAATTATAAACAATGTAATAACATATATAATTATACTACAAAGTGCATGAAGTGAACAGTAAAGACCTAAATACATTCGTTTTTTCCCTTGGGGGGGGGGGGGGGGGGGTTAAGTATATTTTAAGTAAATGAAGACTCTACATTAACAAGCATGCCTTCAATTTCCAATATAGGATATGTCGCAAAAAGCATATTTTGGGAGTTCAATATTCTCTAAATTTCAGATTCTTCAAAATGGCATCGTGTAGTTGCAAGAAACACACAGATTTCTGCGAAGGAAAAACAGAAATTCATATTTATAAAATATCGAGTAGGAAGTTTAGAAAAGTCATAATTGATACTCTTCTTGAGAAAGGTCTTTTGCTGAAATCTTCAAGATATTTGTGTTCCGGGTGCGCAGATTACTGTGAATGTAACTTAATTTCAGATTCTCCCTCTACATTATCACAAGACTCTGTTGTTGACACTGTAGTAAGTTTAATAAAAGAAAAACAAATAACTGGTGTTGTGAGATGTGTATTGTTTTATTATGTATATAATTAGTAACATTAAGTTATCTTTATCTTTCATCTATATGAAAGATGGCATCCTTATGCGAAAATGGCGACCACCTGACGCTTCTCCAGATGAAGTGTGGCGTGTTGTTCACCAGATAGTGGTCCCAGCTGCTTATCATCGAGATGTCATGAGTTTAGCTCACGATACACCTATGGCCGGTCATTTAGGTATCAATAAGACTTATAATAGGATTTTGAGTCATTTTTATTGGCCTAAGCTAAGAAAGGATGTTTGGAAGTTTTGCAAGTCATGCCATGTCAGTCAGATGGTAGGTAAACCAAATCAGAAGATACCATCTGCTCCTCTCCAACCCATTCCAGCTTTTGAAGAACCGTTTAGTCGAGTGTTGGTGGATTGTGTAGGACCTTTGCCTAGGACCAGAACTGGAAACCAGTATTTACTTACCATTATGTGTACATCCACTCGGTTTCCTGAAGCCATACCTCTTAGGAATATAAAGGCAAAGAGCATAGTTAAGGCCCTAACCAAGTTTTTCAGTTTTGTAGGAGCACCCAAGGCAATTCAGTCGGATCAAGGCTCAAATTTTATGTCGGGGTTGTTCCAGCAAGTCATGCATGAGTTGGGTATTAGACAGTATAGATCAACTGCTTATCATCCTGAGTCCCAGGGGGCGCTAGAACGTTTTCACCAGACCTTAAAAACGATGCTGAAGACCTATTGTTGCCAGTATGAAAAAGACTGGGATGAAGGGGTTCATCTTGTACTATTTGCTGCACGAGAGGCAGTCCAGGAGTCTCTTGGGTTTAGTCCTTTTGAATTGGTGTTCGGTCATACAGTTAGAGGTCCTTTGAAATTGTTGAAGGAAAAGTGGCTGACTGAGACTAGTGATCTTAATCTTTTAGATTATGTGTCTGATTTCAAAGAAAAACTTTACAATGCTTGTAAATTAGCACAAGAAAATTTGAAGAGTTCTCAGTTGAAAATGAAAATGTGGTATGACAAAGATGCCAGAAATAGGGTGTTTAAGCCAGGTGATAAGGTTCTTGTATTTTTACCTATCCCTGGTCATCCTTTACAGGCCAGATTTTATGGCCCTTATGAAATTGAAAGCAAGATCAGTGATGTAAACTATGTAGTTAAGACACCAGGTCGACGTAAAGAGAAACGGGTTTGTCACATTAACATGTTAAAAGAGTATTTTGAAAGGTGTGACCGAAATTCTGTAAAATCAGTTTCCACTTTAGCCAATGCTAAGACTGTTCAAAATTGTATTGAAAGTGATACAAATGTACAAATGAATGAGAAAGATTGTAATCAGAGTGTCCGCTTGAAAAATTCAGAAATTTTGGCTGATTTTGATGCCAAACTTGGACATTTGAACATTCACCAAAAAGAACAAGTTAAAAACTTGATGAATGAGTATCATCAAATCTTTTCGGATGTTCCAAAGAAAACTAATGCAGCTTGTCATGATGTCATAGTGAGTGACGTTCTGCCTATCAAACAACATCCGTACCGTCTGAATCCAATAAAATTGCAGTACCTAAGAAGGGAAGTGCAGTACATGTTGGACAATGACATTGTTGAACCTAGTAAAAGTGATTGGAGCTCACCATGTATTCTTGTACCAAAACAAGACGGTTCGTACCGATTATGTACAGACTTTAGAAAGGTGAATTCTGTTACCAAAACTGATTCATACCCAATACCTAGAATCGATGACTGTATTGACAATATTGGAAACGCGAAATTTGTCAGTAAATTTGACCTGTTGAAAGGCTACTGGCAAGTACCGTTAACAGAAAGAGCAAAAGAAATATCTGCTTTTGCTACACCAGATGGACTTTACCAGTATAAAGTAATGCCTTTTGGCATGAAAAACGCACCGGCTACATTCCAAAGGATGATTCACTCCCTTCTTCAAGACCTTGAAGGATGCGAGGCCTACATTGATGATGTCATCATATACAGTGACACATGGGACGAACATCTTCGAATCATGCGTGCTTTATTTGACATTTTAGCTAAAGCAAACTTAACTGTGAACCTTGAGAAGAGCGAATTTTGTCATGCTTATGTAGAGTATTTAGGTCATAAAGTAGGTCAAGGTTATGTTACACCCATTATGGCTAAAGTGGAAGCTATTGCAAAGTTCCCGATTCCTACAAACAAGAAAGAATTAATGAGGTTTTTGGGCATGGCTGGGTTTTACAGAAAATTTTGTCCAAATTTTTCCTCAGTAGTTAGTCCACTTACAAATCTTTTACAAAAGAGGGTTAACTTTGAATGGACAAAGGACTGTGAAAAATCCTTTCATAAAATCAAATCTGTCCTTATGAGCAACCCAGTTCTGTCAACTCCAGATTTTTCTAAGCAATTTAAGCTTACTGTTGATGCTAGTGATGTTGGAATCGGGGCAGCTTTGTTTCAAGAATATAGTGATAATGTAGATAGAGTTGTTTCTTATTTTTCAAAGAAACTTACAAAATGTCAACAAAACTATTCCACCATTGAAAAGGAATGCCTTGCTTTGTTGTTAGCTTTACAGCATTTTGATGTTTATTTGAATGTTACTTTGCATCCAATTCTTGTATATACGGATCACAACCCCCTGACATTTTTGCATAAATTGTCAAACAAGAATCAAAGACTGACTAGATGGAGTTTGTTGTTACAAGAATACAACATAACAATTAAGCATATCAAAGGCAAAGACAATGTTATTGCAGACGCTTTGTCAAGAGTATCGTAAACATACTAGATTTTGTATTAATGTACAAAACTTTTATTTTAATAATATAAGTTTTCATTGACATTCAAACTTTTTTAAGGGGGGAGGTGTTGTGAGATGTGTATTGTTTTATTATGTATATAATTAGTAACATTAAGTTTCTTGAACATTCCAGAGTGGTCAACATGTTTGGTCATTTTATCTAGAACATTCTTAAATTTTGTGTATGTCCAGATTGTTCCAGTAATATCATGTTTTAACATTTTCTAGAATATTCTAGATTTATAATACTGTATAAATACCCTGTCAATTCAATGCATAGAATACAATAATTGTGAATACTTTGTCGTATAAGCACTATTGAGATATAACTGGGATATATTTTCTTTGGGACATTGTGTGCAGCAACGGACACTCTGATGTATGTATTCTTAGATTCTTGCTAAGTTTGTACTTTATGTTTCATATACTTATTATATATTACTGTAAATAAATTATTGTTAAGTTTAAATTGTGTTATTGATCTTTGCTGGCATTTCGGGTAATTCTGACCCATAACACTGGGGAGAATCTGAGTAGAATTACAGAAGCCATTGCTGAAAGCCAGAGGGTTGAGGTTTCCAACGATCTCAAGAGTTTATCTTCTTCCTTTAAAGACGATGTATTTTTACAGGAGGTCGAACCCAGATCGTTTCTTGGGAATAGAAACAATATCATTGTGTGTTTTTTACTTGCACTCTGTGGAAAAGAACAATGTCATATTACTGTAAAGGAAACTGTCAGACTTATTTTTGCAGTTGAAATTATATATTCATTATTTCAAAATAACGTTATATTACCTTTTTCATTTGCAAAAAACCTCCTTTCTTATTACATCTGTGGGAGCAAAGCCCTATGTAATATGAACATTGCTTCAAGTCCCTGTGGATCTTACAGCAGTTTACAGAACTGGGTGCAGTCCCATTCTCTCAATCCCCTCCAGCTGCCCTCCCCACACGATGTTATCACATACTTCGATAATAATCAAGTATTAGCGAGGAACTGGAGAGTTAGATTTGATGCCAAGGCCATCATAAGTGCCGTTACCACAGTTGTTCATTTCTTATACCCTCTTTCTCAACTGCAATTCAACTTTGATCTGTCTCCTAGACACTGGCTTTACTCTAAAAACATATCAGATTCAGTTGAAAAATTATTTAAATTATTTGAAGATGCAGACTCGCACTTTAGACAAAGTTTTATTTCGGGTCGACTTCAAATTATAATGAACGAACAGCAAGAAGGACTTACATCATTAGAAGACCACATACTGCATATTGTACAAAGAAGAAAGAGGGCCAAGGTTGACAGCAACCAAGATGCGAGCAACAGCAAGACCAAACAGGACCCTTATAATTTCATGCCGCATAACCATCATGGTTCTACAGAAATAATAATGGGTATATGCAAATTAACAATAATGCACTTTAAACACCACCACCGCCACCACCCACCCACCCCACCCTAACCCCACCTCCCCAACCCTTCACACACATGCAATTTTTATAAATATAAAATAGACATGAATTAAAGAATAAAAGAGAAAAAAAAAGAATTAAAAAAGTACTAATATGACATTTTTAAAATTAATTAACATGAAGAAAAAGCAGTCATTTCATACTGTTGATTCATAAAAAATGACAATAAACACAATACATATATACAAAATATCTATACCTTATTTGAAACAGGGAACCCTGTTCTTGTAAATCCCTGCTCCTACACAGCAGTAAAGGAGGTATTGGAGGATATCCTCAGGGACACGGGAGTTCCAGATACTCGAAAATGGACAATCATAGGATGCGATGGGCTACCATTTCTGATTGGTACAGTGTATATTCCATCCTTCATTTATGAGGAAAATATTAATTATTCCTTCGCTATTCACGTTTCAGAAATAATTTCAATTTTTCATCTAATACCTTTTAAACTAGGCACAAAGGTAATTCGGGAGAATGAGAATCTCCAGGACATATTGCTGCAACCTGGCCTAGGCCATTTTGAGATCAACATGACTAAGGGTACGATAAATTTAAAAATCTTTATAAAGATATTTGTCCTTTCAATTTCATTGCGTATATTAATTATGACTTTTTTATTATCAAAAATGGAGGCCCATGGGCCACATCGGTCACCTTAATAAATTTGGCCTTGCTGTTCTTTACTAGATTTCCTCCTTGTAGTATCAATTGTGACCCTGCTCTACCCCCAGATTTGGAATCTACACTACCCCAGGATGCTTCCACATTAGTGTCAGCTTTTCTAGCCCGGTGGTTCTTGAGAATAAGATTTAAATGACCCAACCTTATGTTTGTCTTTTCTTGATTATCTCCCCTTGGAAGGGGATTTGCCTCTTAATTTTCACAATTTAAACTTCCCTTCAACCAATGGTGTTTTGTATTAAGTCTGGTCAAAATCGGTCCAGATGTTTTTTAGTTTTTGAGAAGAAGGTGAAAATGTGAAAAGTTTACAGACGGACGGACGCGCAGATAGACGGGCAACGAACAAAAGGTGATTAGAAAAGCTCACTTGAGCTTTCAGCTCATTTGAACTAAAATAAACTATCTAACTATATTTTTCAGCCATTATAAAACTTCTATGGGAAGTAATTGGACATGATTTAGCTAGGATGCTTGGATTCAGGTCACCAAAGGCACTCCAAGCCTGTCTGGATGCTAACGACCACCACAAAGCGTGGCAAATTGTAGAAATAATTCTGTTTGGGACAGGTATTGAACATCAAAATTAAGCAATGTTCTCATTGCAATGCTAGTAAATAGAAACTGTAAATTTTGATGTAATTTTTTTTCAAGGAGACGAATTGCTATACCCATATGTTGTGTATAGTCTGGAGAAGGGAGAGCATCCGACTGTTGAAGGATATTTTGCTTGGTGTCAGAATGCCAAGGATCCCAATTACATGTATATATAATTCAATTATATTTAGAGCACAGATACATTACATACTCTTCCATATATGTTACTAATAATTATATTTAAATGAAAGGAATCACTTTATCATTACAGGTTTCTTGTGGAGGCAATATTTACATATGCCCTCGCTCTGTATCTATTTAGAGTTGGCATTAGGAGAAATAACCATCATGCCATTTTAGTTTCTAGACTAAAATTTTCTCCCTTGTATTTTGGGATGGGGAAGATAAACTATCAACAGATTGAGGTTCATGATCTGTTCATGAGAGTAACTGCTCCTAGTGAAATCAAAGATTTCATCGAAGAAAATGAGTCAATCAGTCGTAAGGATATGTTTTGTACACATATAATTCATGCACATGTTTAATTATTTTTATGCAAATACACTTAATATATTTTTATGTGAACACTGAAGTTATGGAATATACTTTTTTCTAATTTCGGTAAATGGTGTAGAATCTGGGCATCCCAGTAAGGGAGAGGGTCACGATTTCGTGTTAGAATCGAGGAACAAGAGAGCAAAACACTGGTTGCCACCTGGAGCTCCGACAGAAAAACACTGGATCCAAAGCTGTCGAAATTTAGACCGATTTGAAAAGGTTATAACTATAAGAACTAATGCTATTCAGTTTATTCAGTTATGTGATGGACAAAAATATTTATTACTTTTCTTGATTAGGGCTTTATTTACAAAATGAAAGCCTAGACAAATGTCATGAATCCAGTAGTCGCATCTAGAATGGTTGCACCCAACCCAATACCCCTTGTCAGAATCACTCAAACAAACATTACAACGATGTTGCAAAGTTGTTTTGGTTGCCTCTGTCTGCGTGAAGGAATTTTTAAATTTCTTCCTTGGGACCTCTTCTTCATTTCCATTTTTCCTTTTCCCTCCAAGGGGGTGAGCAGGTTTACGTCGTGCCTGTGGGGATGGAAATAGGGCAATTCTTGGTGCAACCTCAGACTCAATGTTAGAGTATGGCTGTGAGGAAGTAGAAGGCATGTTTAAGGAAGTAGAAGGAAGTGGATTGGGTGAAGAGGAAGAATGGATGGAAATAGTAGGGCGAGGTTGTGTGGAAGTGGGAGGAGCTGAGGGGGTAGAAGGAAGTGGGTTGTTGGAGTAAGAGGAAGAATGGATGGAAATAGTAGGGCGAGGTTGTGTGGAAGTGGGAGGAGCTGAGGGGGTAGAAGGAAGTGGGTTGTTGGAGTAAGAGGAAGAATGGAGGGAAATAGTAGGGCGAGGTTGTGTGGAAGTGGGAGGAGCTGAGGGGGTAGTGTGTGCAGGCTTAGAGAGGAATGTCTGAATTTGCTGAAATGTCTACAATTAAAATATTGAAGATGTTTTATTCTATGATCATAAGTTTTTATGCAATGTATAAAAACAATACACTAAAAATTATTAATTGATTGCTTTAAATAAGCATATATACCTCATCAAAATGTGGTGTGTTAATATGAAACAGGCGCCCCGACTCGGTGCGCACAAGGACAAGCACATCAGCCTTTGTTGTTGTATACAACTCTTCTGCCTTGAAAAAATACATGTAACTAAATTATTTTCATTTTAAATCACTTCTATCAGATTAAAATAATTTTTATTACGCTCCGAATTTCTGATAGTCGATGTACAACGACATAACAAATTACAGATGCGCAAAGGATCTAATTTTAATTAGACTGAGGTAACTCGATCTTGTAATACACCTTTTCATACTCCGCTTGAAACAGGGAACCCCATTACAACTTTTGAGTAATATTTCTGGGGACATTTGACTTAGGAAAATGTCTTCTCCTACCCCCACCCGACTCGACCCAAAGTGGAATAATTTTTGTTACTTTTGAGAAATGTGTAAATAAATATATTTTTATCTTGAAAAAAAAAGAATATTCCCTGTAACCTGACTCCAACCCTTCTCGAAAAACATTAAATTTTTAACCCTCTATATATATGCATGTGTTCGCATCATAGATTTACACTTTTTTAATTTTATGCAGATCCGGAAAAATTTGAACACTGCCTTTTGCATAAAGGAAGATGCAAACGAGGTGTACCATACAGAGTTATTGAATGAAATCACACAATGGAGAGTAAAGTTACGGGAATCTGAATATCTACTTTCTCCCGCACAACCCCGAAATCACACTACTCTTGACAACAGAATTCTAGACACCGATCTTATTAATTTTTCACTTAAATGCAAAACAAACCGAAATAAATTCCTTACAGAACAGCTTTCAAACAACAGCATGAATTCCAGAAGTTTAGAACCCATCTTCATCCTACCTACTGACAGGAAAAATTACAACGCCATCGAAAATAAAACAAAGCTACAAATTATAGAAATGGTTCAAACTCTTATTAACACACTTCTCAAAGAAGACTTGGATCTAGGTATATGTTTATATATTTTTTTATTTTGCAATTTATAAAAAAGACTGTAAAACCATATTTTGTTGGTATAAATAACATGAAATTTAAGGCTCATTCACATCCCCCGCCCCACCCCGATTTCTAAAGAGTATTGCATAAAGTTATTGAAAATTGTATACTAGTAGATTTATTGTTTTTCAAGTTGGAAAAAAAATCATAGAAATAAAATTTACAGCTTTTCAGTACGCTAGCAATTGTCAAAACCTCTCCCCGAATGCCCTGCATTAATTTCTCTGTTGCATGGTAGCAAATGTCTTAACTATTAAAATCAAATTTTTCTTTTTATGCATGTATATATGTATTGCACAGCATTTCCTTTTTGCAGGTGAAGAATATAACAAGAAATGGAAGGCTGTGAAAAACGAGAAGAAGTCGCTTCTCATCAGCTTTTATAAAGATGTATATCAAGTGACTGAACATCTGGAGGATGCTGAATGTATAAAATCAGATGAAGAAGGTATACACAATTACTAATAAAATATTTAATATTTAGTTCATACTTTTTTAAAAAGAGTGTGTTTTCTTTGGTATAAAACTTGCTTCCTTTTCTTGCCGTCCTCTTCGTATTTCTGTCCCTGGGGACCAGTTGGGGGCTTACCCCTCTTTGTCTGGCCGGCAACATTTTTACCAGGATTATATCCACCTTTTTTTTTAACAATATACCTTTGACTTTCCTGTTTTAAACGAAAGAGTGTAAAATAAATACAATTAAACGTCATTCTTCTTATACAATAGCACCCCCCCCCCTCGTTTTACAATTCCCTTCCCAACTAGGTCTATGATTATTGCTAGCGTTATCATGGTTATTCTGTATTACAGTGACATTTACTTTTCATATATTTTGAACAAATTGTTATGTAACAAGTTCTATTTTTATTTCTGTTTGACATGTTGTATTCTATCTGAAATTGTTTTTATGACATTGGCATTCTTCCATAGATTTTAGCGTCAAAGGTGATGATCCGACCGATTCCGGATCAGAGAGTTAAATTCACTAAAGGATATCCGGTTTCAAGTCGAAGAAAACATGCTCTGAGGTATGTACAGAAACATTTGCATGGAAAATATGAGTAAATGTGGTGTTATGTTAACCAGTGTTCGTTTTAACGTGTGCAGTTGGTAGATCCAATACGAAACAAGGTGCTTCATTTCACTCGCATGGATAAAGTCATCATTTTAAGCCATTGTTTTTACCGTTGTCATCTTCAATGAAACTATATCAAGAAATTCTGTACTCACCATGTTGCGCCGTTCCCGCGTTTTACCATGAAAAGCGTGTAAAGCAAAAAGTAGGTAAAAATAGCTACCTGAAGTAGCTTTAAATACCTAGGTAGCTATTAATAGCTACGTAGGTAGAAATAGTCTTTGGACTGGACCTGATAAAGGAGAAATTTGAAAACCACGTGAAACCGAAGTCGAATCGTGTTTATTCGAGATACAAGTTCCTCAGTAGGACACAAAAGGAGGGAGAAACGTTTGAAAAATTTCTGACAGATCTCAGACTTTTAGTGAAAGAATGCGGATATAAGGATCAGGACGATATGATTCGAGACGCCATCGTGTTCGGTACCCGGGATCACAAGGTACGTGAAAAATGCATTGGTGAGGGTTCGGACTTGACCCTGGAGAAAGCTAT
>NW_026934064.1:0-111615 GCF_032062105.1 Saccostrea cuccullata | reverse complement strand
AGTTTCAACAGGTCAACAACAATATTAAAATCATTGTTGACAATACATCGACAGTTCAACATAATCTGCAAATATTAAAATAAAATGTTTACAATATAATCATTTTAGTTTTTAAATTAATGAAATAAACATTTTTATAAATGATAGTATACAAGAAGATGTAACTAAACAAATGACTTTATATTAATCTGATTGAATTATTTGATTTTAATTTTTATTTTTTACGAGTATCTATTGGGTATATTTGATGCAAACATTTCTATTAAATAAACATACTATGTATGTTTTAGATTTTGTGAGGTTTGACTACAGCATGCTCCTCTTTACCTTAAAATAAATAAGCCGCCATTTGGCTTTACGTTCTTTTGTGGATGCTTAGTGTCTTCTTTAATTTTCATTAATGTGAAAAATTGCTATACACAACATACAATTACTTTTAACTTTCACTTTCATAAAATTAGAAATAAGGTAAAAGATTTCCAAATTAATAAGATCGTCATAATGTTAAGTTTTTCAGTGGTTATACAAAGTGGCATAACGGTAAAATGGTCATAATCATATGTTTTTTTTTTTTTTTAGTGTTCAGATAAAATATAGTTAGCTGCTCCAAATAAAAAAAATCAATTGTTGAGAAATGAAATGCAGAAAATTAAAAAAAAAAAAAAAACATTATGACTATTTAGGACATTTATTTAATTATAGGCCTACTTATCATTCTGCGTGCATTGTATTACAAAAATCACGCATTTTCGGGTAGAAGGATTCATGTTGAACAATGCCTACATAGTTACAGATGCTATGTTTATATTTACTGAACACTTTGATGATTTTATATTTTGCTCATACATTGAATATTTTTCATTTAGTCTAAATATCAAAGGTAGTCAGTATATCCCAGAGAGAGAGAGAGAGAGAGAGAGGGCTTGTCCGTTCCCCTCTCTTCGTTGATTATGTGATTAATATATCAGTAAATAATTATAAATTATGTTATAAAAAGAGTGGTAAAAAAGTAAGTCAAACCTTTTATTTAGATTATTTGGAGCATAGATATTTTTGATTGAAAATGTTTTGCCATTTATCACAACATTTAGTAGAATTTTTCTTCCGTCAATTGCCCGTTTAAGATTAATAACATCGATATTTAGGTTTTCCCGAAATAAAAAAAAAGTTACACCTTTACTAAATACAGAATCGCTAAAACAATGATATGCTAAGAATGGTAGAAGTTGAATTAATACATGAACCCTGGTTGAATATATCATTCTGCAATTGAATATCATGCCCCCCCCCCTCCAAAACTTCAGGTTCATGGAGAGGGAGCAACATCAAATATTAAAATTTGTGTTAACAATATAATTATTATATTATCATTTATATAAATATATAATACAGCAATGAAATAAACACTTTGATATTGATATATGCATGTTGATGAACAGATATACTTTATATCAATCTTTTTGAAAAAAATATTTATCAAAACAAAATGTATATTATAGTATGTAACGAATATTCGAATAAAAAATTCATTCATTTATACGTATAAATGATGATTTTGAATATTCGGTGAAAAACTGTTTGCCTTTTTCGTTGACCAAAATAAGATTTTGTTTAAAACAAAATTAAAAGACAAATTGTGTTTTTGTGATATATATTAAAACTTGTGAATAGTGTGTCTATTAAATTTAATAATTCTTCATTACGATCATTTAATAAGAGGTATAACAGTGTATGTGAAGTACTATAAGAATTAATGTTTGTATTGTAAGAAAGTTACACATTTAAAGATATTATTGATGTTTCTATACATCCGTAACATCATTTAAAATTTCATTATCACCTCTTTAAGTTGACAAAAAATGGAATTGCTTTTAATGAGTTTAAAGCATAAAATAAAGGTATTTTTAAAATGTGTGGTAAAATGTTAGATGTTTTTGCATATTACAAATAATTGATAGTGTTTCTTTTTTTGTAAATGTCTTTATACTATGGGCATAAAAAGGTCAAAGCATTGAACTTATATAAAAATTATGCTCTTTTGAATAAAACCAGCGATGTTACGGAGGTTGGGTTTTTCTGCAAAAAGTGAATTTTTCTTTTACATTTCTGATATATTAAATAAGTTTTCTTAAAAAATCATGCAATGTGTGACCATGGTGACAGTTACTTCACAATGATTCAAAAATCACTTCATTATTACAAGAATTTCGTAATAGGTTAAAATTATTTGGGTGCATTTTTTTAAAAAATGTACCTAAAAAATGAAAAAAATTTTATTTCAAAATAATGTTTTCCAATTATTCTTATTTAAATTCACATAAAACGCATATATATTGCTTTTTGTAACAGGTTATAGAAGTTGAAATCTTCACTTTCACATTTGCAGTTAAAAAAGACAGTAACATATATACATATTACCCTTAGAATGCAGAGAGTTTAAGCTGATAGGAAGTCTAAAATTCGCAATATATTCATAATAATGGAAACACACTTTTTGGTAAATTGCTTTATTCGAAAGGCAGTTTATTTTACAATTGTGTTGATAATTTTCAAAGTGTGTTTGACCGTACAAGTATTTTTATTCTTATCATTTTTGTAACCTCATTGTATATTTGTTTATTTTTGAATTTACAAAAAGGTCTTATTAAAGATATATCCTTTCATTTTTCAAATCAAGTGAAAAGTCAGTAATGTATGTTTTGGATTTTGTGATGATTGAAAATAGTGTTTATTTTATTGTCTTTTTTTTTACACATAAAATAAAAAAAGAATTTTTTCTGCCTAATTTAGCTATATCCTTTTGTGGATGCTTTACAGATTTTTTTTAATCCGTTATTTTCATGTAGTTGGATGTGAAGGAAGATTTACGTGTAAAATTTCATTTTATTAACAAAGGATGTTTACTTTATCAATCAAACACAAAATTATATCATTACTCTTAAATTCGTTTTTCAATACTATGGACTTGGTAATTGTATGAATTATACGGGAATGACTAATATGTTAATATCTTTGCAAAAAATTGGGAAATGCGGAAGTATTTATTCAACGAAGTATATTTACTTCTCGAAATTCACAAGTGTTGAAAATGGTTAAAAATTTTGAAAAGCAGAAAGATGGTCTGGGGAAAAACTAAATTTTATTACCCTGTCTTGTGATTGTCATGCAATAAAGGCATTGTATAAAGTATGTAAAATGAATCATTTTATTATTTGATTTTCTTCTAAAAACTTTTAATTATTGGTCGTGAAAGCATTTTGCTAATACATGAAGATGATTACTATGAGAAAAATAATATCTTAACAAACCCGTGCGTCAAATATCACGCGATCTTTAGAGGTCTGAATCTCCCCATTTTTCGTCACAATAGGTTAACATGTATGGACAACTTCTTGATTGGAGAATATGATCAAAATCATACTGAAAGGCGTGTGTTTTTAATTATTTACTATGAAAAAAATTATAATTCAATCGGCAGCTTATACGTTGCTGGTTGGGTTCTCTTTCTAAAAACCATGCTGGACGCATCTTTCTGGCAAAGTGAAAGTGTACATGTAAATGCTTGTACATACCTGTGTGTTAACCGTAACTAAAACAATGCTATCATTTTCAGGTTTTATTCAGTTAAAGGCTTTATACAGGTTGATTAATATATCAAATGCTTAAAGTTTGTGTTAATTATTTATAAAATTATTATTATAAAACATTGATTAATCGTTATTTAATTATTTACGTGTACCACGATTTGCACGCTGAACGGACACGCTGTCATTGTCACTAGTACATGTACATAAGCTTGTTTATACCTGATGTTATAAGTTTAAAGTTATATATCTTTTATTCACAGAATATCGAAGTAACATCTGTTATATATTATACAGAGGCGTAGTCACAAACTTAAAAGTGGGGGGGCTCAAATCCAGAAATTCTTTGACAAGCAAAAAAAAAAAAAAAAAAAAGGTCATCAGACGGCTTTAATGAGGGGGCACCAGCATACAGTACCTAAGTTTTCTGTTGTATTCTACAGTGTATATATTGCCAACCCTCCAACCCCCCAATTCCAAAGTCTTAAGGCCATTTGTGTTAAATGAAGAAATATTGAGATGTACAACATGTAATATCCATGGGCGAATACAGGATATGTATGGCATGAAATAATATTAGTCATATCACACTTTGAATGATGGGGCCTAGGGGGCGAAGCCCCTGGAAGCTCCTGAGTTTTCGTGTAATTTAATAGTACAACCAGAAACAAAAATAGTGGCATTGGTTAGATATGTATCAAAGTATGGCATTAATAATATTAATCATATCATACTTTAAAAATTTTAAGGGTGTGTGTCCCTAACGCCCCCTTAAACCAGCTAGCCAAGGATTTCAAATAGTGTTTTTAAAGTTGATTGACATTCATCACAGGTATACCGAAATCAGAATCTCCATTACTGCAGCTATCTTGTAGAAATTACTTATTTTGATGAGATTTGGATTGACTAGAATTCTTTAGTACATATATGTAAAAATAAAAGAGTGCTAATGAATCAGCAAAATTAAATAACTAAAAACCCGCAGGTTTGACAAAACTTACTTTGTGACTATGTGTGATACAAGAAATGGGATACAGCAAATAAATAATGACTTTCAGATGTTCAACACAAAGGGTAGCTTGTGATCCTCATTTAATTTTGTTAGATAACAGATGCTGAGTGAAACAGAAACATCTAAACTTAAATTTATGACCCGCACTCCCTATCCCAAACTTGCGAACACAAGAGGTCTTGACAGATTTCATACTATATATTACATTACTATATTATACAACAATTACTTCAAGAGAAATAGTTACTCAGTTGTTGAAAATAAAAAAAATGCCATAAAATGAGGTTTAATATTATTTCAACATAGCTTTGATTTTGCTCATCATTAAAAAGTGGGGGGGGCACAGACATACTCTTGCCCCCCTCCCCCCCGATCTGAAAGTGGGGGGGGGGGAAAACTGTAGGCCCCCGCTGCCCCCCTATGACTACGCCTATGTTATAATATACATCTTTAGTGAAATACTCGATTAATAAATATTAATCACTTTATTTATGAGAACTCATTAGTGTTAAAATTCACAACGTCATTATGACGTTCCCGTAAAACGTACGAAAATCATCCATATACATTTGCTATTTTGAAGACCTCTTACAGAAAATATGTAAGAGATATTGAAAAAAGAAAGTTGGTCTGAAAAAATATATAGTCGGTAGATATATCCAGGGGCATACTTGTCCTTTTTTGAAATCCGGCCAATTTGTGAACGTTTTGACTTTTGCTCTTTAAAAGCACTTTGTAATATATTTTTAACCATTTCAGAGAAATTATTTTTGCCTAGGTGGTCCTTTTACATGATTTATATTTTTCAATTGTTAGGTTTATGTCTTTAACAAGAAATTGTACACGACTTACTGCGTCATGAAATTTAAGAAGTCTGCATTTCAATTTCTCTAGCTCTACATGAAAACCCAGACAACAAGTTAGGGCCTTCCATACAAACTCTATCAACTGGTAAGTCACCTACAGTACAAATTCAGAAAAGCAGTAAATTAAAAACCGATAATCTCCCTTCAGTATGAACTTAAATAACCGACTGAGGAACAGAGCAAACACTGACCTCCAAAACTTGAGCAATAAGATCAGGTGCCATAGAGAAGTGAACATTCCATGCCGACCGGTCACACCTGATTTGTGCTCCTTGTCATTATTTGGAAATAACGAAAAAAATCCGTTGTCAATTTAGTGTATAAATAACGGACTAGCAATAAGTATGAATGACGTCAGTCAGCATTTGACTCAATGATAATCTGTATTAAATGACAAGGTCATTATATCGACCTTAGAGCATACGAAATGATTCTTTAAACGAGACTGCTGATATGATATAAACAATGTGCCCTCCCTAACACACTCTTTCAACAATCCATTCATGACTCCATTAGATGTTTTAAAATCGTTGTCTTTAACAATGCCCATTTCTCTCTTTAGATCTGCCAATTTTCGGTTAATAGCTCCTCTCAAATTGTTCAATGTATTTTTATGATAAAGTTCCCCATCTTTTAAGGGCCTTGCCTAACAGTAAAATTTCTCCAGGAGACTATTAAGTAAAATTGGTGATATTGCTTCTAAATCTCCAGGCTCCCCTCTTCTCTCAATGCTCCAGTCTAATATTTAAGACAATATATCCTCAACTAATTATGCATTACATTTTCATAATTTGCTTATTTTAATTTTAAATTTTACATGGAATGTTTCTGTTATACTTCTATTGCATATGAGATTTAATTTGGACAGAAATATTGACATTACATATTACATTTGAATGCTGACATGGTGTATTGGCGCACACTCTCCTTTACAAAAAGGCATGTTTTTTTTAAAATTAGAAATGAAAAGTAATGCCAATTTTACCGTTTATAAAAAAAATAGAAATTGCTTTTTTGTGTAGTGCTTTAAACATTTATAGTTGGCAGTATTTTCATAACCCATCTTACGTGTAACGATATATTTACCTTGTAACATTTTGTATGCAATATACTTTTTTCTCATTGTCATGAATTTGAAATAGTTATACATGTATGTACAGATTTGATTCTTATTCCTTCACTGACACATTATCATCCAGAGGCCCCTCGATTTGGATGGAGTCATGCAGGGTACTTTTATTAAGTTAGTGAAATTTCTGCACAGCATATTCATATATTTACACCCATTAAAGTTTTCTTCCTTTATTTCTTATAAAACCACTGCTTTTGATCTCTACATAAACCAGTCACTATTCCTTACACAGACATTCGGGTCTCAAAGAAATATGCCCGCGTATTAATATACACATTCTTTGGACTACTTTTTAAAAGTAATCCAAATGTAAACATACGTATTTTTACCGTGCTTATTATTGTGTCAGTCGAAATTTTAATAAATTGTGAAAAATAAATCTTCAATTTGTTGCAATTTTTGTTTCATTTCATTTCAAACATAACTGTAAACACAATTGTCTGCAAATGTCATGTATATTTCCATACAATGGATAGTTTTCCTAAGAGCCAGCATCAGTTTGATCACTTTGATTTTGGTGAAAAAGAAATGGAGTTTGATGAATTGTATTTTCAGACAACTAATTTTCAACACTTAAACATGTTATGCAGTAGTCAATTAGACGATATCACAGAAAACCAGTATCTCTGCCTTATCTGACCTCCTCAAGCCTGAGACTCCTGCCACCCCTCTCAACGTGTTCAAAACAGGCAATAGATTTAAAGAAAGTACAGACAACGAAGTGAACAGGTTGTTTGAAGCTCGCCAAACTCCCGGGACCAAGAAAAACACTAACTGGGGATGTGTTCTATACCTCAGTGTGGTAATTAAATTCAATAACTATTTTATTAAACACAAGACTATAATTCATGAAACATTCGAATTTACATTTTGAAAAAAAGAAACATATTTTTACAAATTGAAAGTGTTTATATCAAAATTAGCAATACAAATAAATCAATAATGAAATATAGAATAGCATTTGTTACATAGCATTTTGTTACATTGCATACAGTAGGTTCCTTGTCTTGGTCAGGCTTAAGCTTGCTGGAGGTAACCTCAAGGTACATGTGCTACCCTCATGCGTTGTCAAAAAGATTTGTTAAAGGTTTACATCAAATCACTTCACCGTTTTCAAGCACCGACATTCAGAATAAGGGCATCTAGTGCGCCTAGACATAATTAGTTGTTTGCAAATGAAGAGGTAAAACCTGGTTGCTTATACCCAAGACATACTCGCGCATCTGAAATTTTGAAAGATTGAATAAAAAAGGAAGTATACTCGGCGCACTACTAGATTCAGTTTCAACAGTTCAACATATCTGCAAATATTAAAATCAATGTTGACAATATAATTAATGTAGTTTTTAAAGCAGTGAAATAAACACGTTTATAAATGATAGTATGCATGTGGATGTCTGTGAACAGATAACTTTATATTGATTTTATTGAATTATTTATCATAAATTATTATTTTTGTGTATATTTGGGTATATTTGATACAAATATTTTTATTGAATAAACATACTTTGTATGTTCTGAATTTTGTGAGGTTTGACTACAGCATGCTCCTCTTTCTTTACCTTAAAATAAATAAGCCGCCATTTGGTTATACCTGCTTTTGTGGATGCCATTATTTTCTTCTCTTAATGTGAAAAGTTGCTATATCCAACATATAATTGATCTTGTTTCACTTTCATAAAATTACAAATAAAGTCAAACTATTTTTCTCTAAAAATAAGAAAATATACATACAAAACATTATTTTTCACAAAATTCTATGCGTAAATAAAAAAAAATTACAAAAAAGTTTTGTCATATTAGTCTTCACTTAAGTAATTGCTAAAACATTGCAAAAGCTTTTTACATTTTCAGATTTTCAGTACAATTTTCTTTTGAAAACATACGAAAAGTCACAAATTATAAAAGTTTAGCAATATTTATCAAGATTTGCATTATATATTATGCACACACCCTGCCCGGGTTCGACAAAACAGTGAGCGGACCGTCCAGTTTTCTATGAATAGGAAAATAAGCACAGAAATTTTTGAGGTACTTTTTATTTTAACTTGCTGTTTGAAATTATACAATTCAAAAAATCTTAAAATGGTGGTCTTCCTTCACACTCCAAATAATTCTTTAATATTTAATTATATTATATATGTTTATTTTTGATTTAAAAAAAATATAACTTTTTAAAAAAAGCACACACAAAAATTTTTATTTTTTTTTATAAATTTTACTTTATTCACCGTATTCTTTGACAGCAAATCAATTATACAAGGCCTACACTGTTTTTAAAAAAATATCAAATTCTTTATCAAGAAGAGGAGGTGAAAATTTACTGAAGGAACACATCTATACAAATAAATATCTGATACTATCAATGATTTAACAGTTGTTATTTTTCCTGCGAATACCTTTTCTACATTAAGGAATAACATTTTATGGGTGGCATCACTGGAAACAAAAATGCTTTGGTTTCTCAAATTCATGCATTAACAAATAAAACAAATATCAAATGATACAAATCTCTCTACAAGCATAGTTGCACCCACAATAAGACGTTCGCTGGTCTAAAACAGTCATAGGGGGATCATTACCAATAGAAGTCAGTGCTAAACATTGAAAAAAAATCTGTGCATATCTATTGTGCACAAAACAGTGGTTTGCTTTTGTGGGTTTTTTTTCACCATATATATCAAAATATTAACTAACCTTGATTTTCTTACATATTCCAATTTTTACACCATTCACAACAGAACTGCATGTGCAAGTCATGCATCAACCAAATATTACAGTATACAGGGGGCGGATCCAGCCATTTTTTGAAAGGGGGTTCCAGGGTTGTGCCATGCCCCTCTAAACCCCCCCCAACACACACACACTTAAGGAAAGATTCACACACACGTTTAGAAAGATTTAAAGTTGTGGTAATAATAACTTTGTTTCAAAATAAAATTACTGTTAGCCATGTTTATTTAAAAAAAAAAAATTAAAACTACCGATGCATTAAAATTGAATGGATTTGCAGCATTTCCGAAAAGTACATAGAATTTTCTTTTTAGAATTTGAAAAACTTTTTTGGGATGGGGTATGGGGTTAAACATTACAAGTTAGTTCATCATGTTATATATGATAAAAAACGGTACATATTAGTCAACACAGCCACAGATCGTGAATCTATATCAAATTTAACCTCGCATGTCACATACCCAATATTATATCAGATATATAGAAATAAGTAGAATATTTTCTACCGTTCTCTCATAAAAAAATTGATTAATTAAAAGGTGAATGGACTAACTCAACATTAAATCGTGTCGGTATTTTCAATACATACATGTAAAGTTAGACTACAAATATTTATTCTCGGAGAACGCTGTACCCCCCTTCTCTCTCCATCTCCCTCTCTCCACTTGGCAATAAATTTACAAACTGTAAATCGTGTGACTTCTAGATCTACCATCAGTATATATATTAGAATCAATTTTCGATACTCAATATATCAAAGAGGGGCTATGTTAACAGTTAAATTTTTTGTTGTGGGCGTAGTAAACGTGCTAGGAGAAGTGAACATGGTTAGGAAATTGTTTAGGTGGTAGCATAATTTATATAACGGAGAAATACTAATAAATGGGAAAAAGGCGCTTTTGTGCACAATAAGCTTCCGGATTATCATTTTTTCCACTGTTCCAGCGAGCTACAAATCTGTAGCTAATATAAGATGTTGTTACATAGCATAATCGTATAAAGCAGAGACAGACAATTTGAAACGCAATAATTTTTGCGGGGAAAAAAGGCACAATTTATGTTCATCATGAAAAGATTTTTCGGACAAGTTTTTTTTTTTTTTACATGTGCAAGACAACCATTTGCGGTAATTACCAAGATCAGTTCTTCTGAATGCATATATATCTCGCTAGTAAATTAAACGTTTTTTTAGGAAATAAACAGTGAATTGAAAAGTTTCTGTGAAAATGTACACAATCATATATAATCTAATTCTAAAAAAATTTTCCAACCCAACAAAAGGGTCAGCTCATTTCTACATTAAATTGTATATAAGTATTTCTTATTTCTATTAATATTAAATTTCATTTTCCTGTGTTCATGATTACATTGTACTTTATTTTACGCTACATTTGTTTTTAAAACTGGGCTTATTATATATTTGATACACCATCTATCAACCGCTTTGTAATGTTTATGCATTGTTTTTGAACAATTAAAATCGTTTACTGTACTTTTCTTTACCATAACAAATTAGCCCGAGTTGCCACGGGCAGAAAACCCCTTCTCAATTAAGATTTGGAAAAAAATCTTATTTTATATAAAAGTTCTTGAATACGTAATTTGTAACCGGAACATGTTTATATTCATTATATACACACATGTCGCAAGCCGAAGGTTTCCGATCGCTACTTTACAAGTAGAATCAGCTTTCGGATTGGAAACCCTTTTATAATGGCTACGAAGATGACATGGGCTCAACCCAGGTTAGTCTTTTATGGAAAATTATTGTTTACCAACTGTATTGTTCTTTATATAAGCATTTAAAAAAAGTTCCCCCTTTTTCAGGAAAATATTGTTGGCGAAATTTATTGCAAACAAATAATACAACTGGATAACTTAGGCATACTAACCTGAATTTACAATTATAAAAAATGTATATGTTTAATTGCTCAAAGTTTAAAATTAGTGCTGATTCCATGTGTGTTTTATTATTGTGTTCCCTTTTCTGTCAAGGAAAAGTTTAATGTTTGCAAAGCCTTGGAATGAATCATGACATTCTGGATTATTTTCCCCCCCCCCAAAAAAAATGCAAATACAGAATATATATGGGGAATTATTTTTTTTAGCTTTTCAAATTTGTTACCAACTTTTTCAAAGCCAAATTACTTTCACTTCTAGTGATTCATACTGGTAAAAAGTGGGGGGGGGGGGACCATCCTTTCAATGAACATTTTCTATAGTAGAGGTAATGTTGGCCCCTGACCCCCTCTGTTGCTAGGTCCCTGAAAAAAAGATTTGGTCACAAAATATATTAACATTATAAAAGAATATATAATTCAAATGGATTCAATATATTCATAGATTTTCATCTGTAATATTTTCCCAAATAATGATCCCCGTTCAACGAGGTATGAAGAGATCGTTACTATTTTTAGAAAACTGGACTGGCCGGTTTTTACAGATAACTGTTGTTTTCATGTCGCAGGGCGTAACAGGATGTGTTGATGTTGGCGCTGAAAGAAAACGTGGGAAAGAATTTCAATACTTTTACTTTTATAACTCTTGTTTTTACTTATCGCATGATCCATGATCAATCTTGTACTGTCTGGCGTCTGATAAGCATTGTAATACGTTGTTTTATAAATGTATTTTTCATAAGCAAAAATTCACTTGCTTGTAAAATTGCAACATTTATTTTTTTATGAATTTATTATTTATTATTATAATTTTTAAAGTATTCAAAAAATTGTATTGTATAATATTAGTTTCTGAAACTTAGCGGAAGACAGTACAAGTTTGACTTATATTTTGGGGGGTTTAAACCTACACACTAGAAAGTGTATATGCAATAGCCCATGACCGCGATTGATCACATATATTTGGAATTGTAACTATCGCAGAGTAGAGAAAGATTTTTTTTTGCTCGTTGCGTATATATACAAATAGCTTTAAAATAAATAAGCCGCCATTTGGTTATACCTGCTTTTGTGGATGCCTAGTGTTTTTTTATTTGCTTTAATGTAAAAAATTGCTATACACAACATACAATTACTCCTAACATTCACTTTCACAAAATTAGAAATAAGGTAAAAAAAAACAGTCAATTAATAAGTTGGTCATAATTTTAAGTTTTTCAGTAGTTTTAAAAAAGTAGCATAATGACTAACGGTAAAATTTGGTATTATATCTTTTTTTCAGCCAAAGCTTGTCTTCGTGTAATCCATGTTTTAAACTGACAACTTCTGATTCTTTAAAACCCAAGAAATAAGTAGCAATGATTTATATTTAATTTATCCAAATGTATGATGTTTTTTTTTTTCACTGAATTTACAGAATACTATTTCATCTATATTATTCATATCAAAACCATAATATATCTGCATTTTCTTGATAATGAGTATCATTACATCAGATTGACATTTTCCTTCAAGACAACAGATGTTTTGTTTTTAACTTTGCTGGCTTTTAAATCCCCTTGATTTTATTCGGTAAAGAGAGTTCATATCCGTTTTTAGGGGTCTTAAAATATGATACACGTCCTTTTTTCTAGTGAGACTGATTTAATGATATTGCTTTTGTCGATCTTATCATAGACGTTTTTTTCATACACGGGCTGTCACAAATCTATTCATATAATGATGTGTTGTTATTTATTCATTTTAGGTTCTTCTAGTGGTAGTTCAGGTGGTGTTATCATCAATGTACTGACGTGGATTTGGTTATATCAGTGGCGGATCAGGGTTCAGTTCTGTCGGAGGTGGCGGATCCAGGGGAGGCGGTGGAAGGACACCTTATGGAATCAGTTGCGAACCAACTGTTTACAGCAACGGGCGCGTGGTTGGAATGATCGGCAGTGGAAGTGGTAAGATCTAGGAGGTTTTGACTGGCCTAATCAAATTCAATAAAAACAAGTGGACCCTATATCTACATCATATATATGATAATTAATTAACTTATTACACTGAATGCATAATTATCTTTGATTTCTTTTCACATTGCAGCGTATTGTCCTCTTTGTTTTACTTTGGTTTACATTGCAGCGTATTGTCCTCTTTGTTTTACTTTGTTTTTCATTGCAGCCTATTGTCCTCTTTGTTTTATTTTGTTTTACATTGTAACGTATTGTCCTCTTTGTTTTATTTGTTTTACATTGTAGCGTATTGTCCTTTTTATTTTATTTTGTTTTACATTGTAGCGTATTGTCCTCTTTGTTTTATTTGTTTTACATTGTAGCGCATTGTCGTCTTTGTTTAATTTGTTTCACATTGTAGCTTATTGTCCTCTTTGTTTTATTTTGTTTTACATTGTAACGTATTGTCCTCTTTGTTTTATTTGTTTTACATTGTAGCGTATTGTCCTTTTTATTTTATTTTGTTTTACATTGTAGCGTATTGTCCTCTTTGTTTTATTTGTTTTACATTGTAGCGCATTGTCGTCTTTGTTTAATTTGTTTCACATTGTAGCTTATTGTCCTCTTTGGTTTATTTTGCTTTACATTGTAGCGTACTGCCCTCCAATGAGACATGACTGTCATCCATCTTGTATCAAATATGACGATCCTCACTGTAGGCGGTGTTTATGTTAGAGGTAATCACATGTGTAGACGGTGTTTATGTTAAAGGTAATCACGTGTGTAGGCGGTGTTTATGTTAAAGGTGATCACGTGTGTAGGTGGTGTTTATGTTAAAGGTAATCACGTGTGTAGGCGGTGTTTATGTTAAAGGTGATCACGTGTGTAGGCGGTGTTTATGTTAAAGGTGATCACGTGTGTAGGTGGTGTTTATGTTAAAGGTAATCATGTGTGTAGGCGGTGTTTATGTAAAAGGTAATCACGTGTGTAGACGGTGTTTATGTTAAAGGTAATCACGTGTGTAGGTGGTGTTTATGTTAAAGGTAATCACGTGTGTAGGCGTTGTTTATGTTAAAGGTAATCACGTGCGTAGGTGGTGTTTATGTTAAAGGTAATCATGTTTGAGGCGGTGTTTATGTTAAAGGTAATCACGTGTGTAGACGGTGTTTATGGTAAAAGTAATCATGTGTGGAGGCGGTGTTTATGTTAAAGGTAATCACGTGTGTAGACGGTGTTTATGGTAAGAGTAATCATGTGTGGAGGCGGTGTTTATGTTAGAGGTACAGACCCTGAGACGTGCTACTACCCCACACGCTCGCTGCACGAACGGTACACGAACGCTACACAGTTTGCACGAAACGCTGCACGGTTTACACGAAACGCTACACGGTTTGCACGAAACGCTACACGGTTTACACGAAACGCTTTGCACGAAAGGCTGCACGGTTTAAACGAAAGGCTGCACGAAACGCTTTGTACACGTTTCTCACACGCTTTGTACACGATTTTCGTACGTTTTGGCCTCGGTTTGAATTTTCAACTCGGAATATTTCGGACATTATTACGGTTTTATCATTAATTTAATGGAAATTTTTCACAAAGCCACATTTAACAGATGTTTATATTAAATATCAGGACACTAGTATCATATAAAAAGATCCAATTATTTAATACTCTGACAGTTGTAATTAATTAATAAATAATTGTCAATGCGTATTTATCTATTTATCCAAATGTTTAAAAATAGAAAGAAATGCCGATATCATGAATGACAGTTTGATAAGAAACAATTCTTATATATTAGTCATTCATTACAAGGTATCTCTTGCATTTAAATATTTTTACGAGTATAGTTTTAAAAAATAAACAAAAATTCGACTTCTCATCGCAGGAATATGAACCCATTGACTTTAAATAATATTGATTATATTGTTTTTGATTTCCGTAAGCGGATTATTTTTCTTGATTTTGATTTAATAATAAATTTTGCCTAATGGATATACTTTACTAACGATTTTTGATTCATTTTAAAAGAATTTTTTTTATCTTACGTAAGCATAAACTATAAGCGACAAACCGGTAAGGGGGGGTTTAAATGTGATGTATTATTCTATTTTTATTCTTTCTCTTTTTACAGTTTATCAAATAACACCAGTATACCCATCATAATGTAAAATCCTTCAGTTCAAAACCCGACTAGACGTATGTATATATGTGTACATTAATTAGTAGCCGCGGCATTTGACTACAATGTAGATCGATCTTTACATGTACATGACATTCAGGTATATTACAAGAAAACTGAGATGAAGTAAAAAGTACGAGATTTATAAAACAAATAATATTCAATTATTCATAATTTACTCCTAAACTTTTCTTACATGATATTCATGAATAGACTACCAATTGAAATCAATACTGTTTATTTTACTTTTTACGTCTAGAAATTCGGATTTACAAATAAAAAATGAAATCCGCTGATATATAGGTTGTACACATGAAATATTTATAGAATCAGTTTATTTAAAAAAAATAATAAAACACGGTCGTAATTTCATTAAGCCGTGAACTAAACATGTATATGTAGCAAAACAGGTTTTGAGTTGCCACGCACTCGGAGTCCGTGATCGCTGTTGTAAATGACCTTGATCAAGACGGAAAGAAGATTCCAATATATTTTTATGGGGCGTTTCTGCGCACATATTTAGCAAAGGATTAAAAAAAGAATAGACAATTTGGCATTTATTCAAAGCAACATTAGATTGAAAGTTACAACAAAAAATGAAAGACTGTACTAGTAATTTAATTTAACCCCCCTCCCCCGTTTCTATACATGTGGTCGTCATGGCATGTGAATTAAAATGATAATCCATTTAATTGACAATAATGAGCAACAAATTTTATGTATTAAATGGTATTAAATTACACATCGTTTCAAAACTTTCATTCACGTACTTTAAGTGTAAAGACAAGATCGGAGTCCTAATATTATTGCTTTACATAAAAAAAATTACCGGTATTTCTTTCTTTCTGTAATTTCTTTGTGAAAAAAAAATATTTAAGAAGCCATAATCGCGTTGATAGTAAATTGAATTCAATGCCCTTTCGGGCTTAGAATTATTGTAAATAGTTGATTAATTTACACATATTTTCTATGGAAGGAAAAGAAAACAAACAAATATATATTATACATTACCGTGTAATTTCGTTTTGTTGTTCCATTTTTTTTTTGTTTTTACTCCAAAAATATCACAAGCATAACTAATTCAATAATAAAAAACAAATACAATTTGACATCCTGACCCATCAAAAGCCATATTTAAAATGAAATGACTTCCGAATGAATCTTACACGATTCTTGCACGAAAGTCACACGTTCCACATACGATTCTTACCCGAAAGTCGCACGTTTCTCACACGCTTCTCGCACGCTCGCTACACGGTTTGCACGAAACCCTTTGGAGCTTACACGAAACGCTGCACGGTTTACACGAAACGCTACACGGTTTGCACGAAACGCTGCACGGTTTACACGAAACGCTACACGGTTTGCACGAAACGGAAAGCGCACGAAAGTCACACGCTTTTTTGGGGTAGTAGCACGTCTCAGGGTCTGTAATCACGTGTGTAGGCGGTGCTTATGTAGGTAGGCTGCAGATCTGACATACAGTCGCCTATATTGTTAATGACTGATCCCACTTCTGATGTTTCGGAGGTCCTTGTTTGCTCTGCTCCTTTTTTGTATTTTTTTATGGATATCGATATCCTTCATACAAAAAACATATATTTGTTTGAAAACAGAAATGTACTTAACTCTGTCACTGAAAAAAGCAAAAATTTACAAAATTATTAACAAGTTTATACCGTATAAACATATTTTTAGCGAAGATTTTATTTGTACATTATAAGCGAGGGTGCCAGGATCGCCAAAATTTAATATTGCTAAAATTAACTGCACTTTTTTGAAATTGCTTCATTATAAAGCTTTTTAAAATCGCTAAAAGTACATTTCGCTAAAAATAAAATACCAAATTTTAAGGACAAATCGCTAAATTTGAATCTCGCTAAAATTTCAATATATACGATACATATGTATATATTTTGAATCTTTAATTCCTTTAACTTTTCATCTAACTTTTCATTAAATTTTCAAAATATCGATGCTCCTTGATTATTACTTTTTTCTGTCAAGAAATTGGAATGACTTTTCGGTCATCGATGTTCCTTACGTTAAAAGAAACTATAGCTTATGGGATAAAACTTTTTTTCAATCCGTAATTTGAAGTTTCATATGACATAATATTATAAGACCTTTCATAATGTCAATGAGTCCTGTATACTGTGGGTTTACTATTTCATAATGCTAAGTTTTGTAGCAAAATTAATGATGTAGTAACACAATGCATTTTTCGGTGATTTTTTCAGAGAAAGAAGAAGACAATGAACAACAAATTTAATGGTTCCAAAGATTTAAAATCTGTTTTTTTTTTTCCCTGAATAAATCCACCGTATATTCTCCAATTCATCTTATTATATGTTTTTATGTTCTGAGTTAGTTAATCAAATATATGCTTCAAATATTTTTTAATAAACTTATTCAAAGTGTAATGGTCATTATGATTTACATTTTACCACTATATGCTGAGTAGAACATCATTGATAGGATTACTGACTTATATTCACTTATAAACAATTGTAAAGTTTTAAGTTGATTTTTATCAAATTTTGCATGAAAATTATGCCTAACGTTTAAAATTGACATTTAGACTTTTTACAGCATTATCAAACTTATTAAAAGTCGAAATTCAATACTCGTGAAAAAGAAAAAAAATACTCTGAAGAGATTTACACAGAGTGGATACGTTTGCTCTAATATGGTAGGTAAACTAAATAGGCTTCACTTGATTGTTTGAAATCTAATGCCAAAAAACTAGTCAAACTGTTTTAAATGAATAATATACCCAACCCAAAAAACCAAAGAATTTTACAAAGAGGTTTTCATATTACAAAATTATCGTTCATCAAACACAGTTGACAAGAAATGTGGTTTCGCTTTGCGATTAGGAATCCAGTGTTCGAATGCTGCACCGTGTCCTAACATAAATTATAAGCAAATATAGTGATTGTTCCTTTGCCAAGCGCCCGGCATTTTGACTTCAGGAAATGGGTCAGTCGGACCTCAAAAACCGATTACCTGAGTCGCGTCAGGTGGTGACAAGATAACCATCCCTCACAGCTCAAGAGCTCTGTGTGCAGAAAATTAGTCCAAAATATCTTACGTTTTTCAGGTGTTTTTTCTAGATTTTGATATTTGAGATGCAACAAAAACTTCAAATTATAAACTGAAGCAATTATGAAGTTGTGGAAATTCACCTCTCCCAACCTGAGACGCCTTTGTTGTTCCTTATTTATATAAAGTTTCTGGTAAAAACAAAATGTCGAGGAATGTTTTGATTTCGTGTAACTAGAATTTTGAGATTTGTAACGAAAAATTGAGTGATATTTTCTTTAAAGCAATAATTGTGGGAACTAGTAGTTTGAATTGTGCTTTTTAAAAGTTTTGAATTTTTCAATTAATCTGACTTGCAAATCTCCAGCAAAGTTAAGGGCGGCGAAAGTTTCATTTCTCATAATGACACCGGTTCTCTAGAGATGTGCAATGTGGTACCGTGAGCTTAAGAAAAAATGAGTCTGACACATCTGTTTTCTATTTACGTAATTTACTTAAAAAAAAAAACGTTAATGGTAATCCGACAACCAAAATCTATGATAACATGCTGGCTTTCTCTTTACAATTGTCAACTTTCTTTACTTATACAGCAATATACCTTCATCACCTGCATACGGAGGGTATATTTCCCAGTTTATTGGATATGCAAGCGCATGCTCTATGCATAAATAGTTTCTAAAACGAGGTATATTGTTGACAAACAAGTTGATGAAACAAGAATATCAAGAGTCTCGTTTATTAAAGTCATTGTTCACTGTTATATGTATTTGTTTAAAACATTCAGTATACATGTAATGCGCCTCGCGATCGGCTTACAATGGTTTTCTTGGGGTGAAAATTTTCAATTTTACACTCAACTTTATGTTATATTTATATTAAAGTCTTTAATGAGATAAACTTTTCCTTATATATTCTCTTCTAAATTAAACACATAAATACTGTAGACGTACTTTTTTCCGCGTGGTATTAATTTACGCTATGTACGCGGTCACAAATTTTCCGTGGAAATTTGTCCAAGCGAACTTAATATAAATGTAAGATATATAGTGACAATTTAAGAAATCCGCGTAATTTTCTACCAGCGAATTAAACAGAAATTGAGATTCCGCGGAATTATGACCCCGTGGAAAAAAGTACGTCTACAGTATTAATAAAGTATAATGTTTTAACTGTAAATCGTTTTTAAATTGAAAACAAAAAAATGTTTGTCATTTTTTGTCTATAAACTTATTCCCCTAATGCCCCATCCCTCTCCGTGAAACACAATGCATTTCAGCATGAGTTTGTGAATTGGCAGTCTATATAACCTAAATAAAGGGTTTTTTGTTTCCCAAGGGTTATTTTTTTATCGCGTTTTCCATTGACTTCTAAAGTGAAAACGCAAGTTTTACCAAAACCATGCATTTATCTCTCTTTGTTTTCATAAATAAGTGATGTTTTCAATAAAAATCCATAAAAATATCGATATAAATATTAAGAATAATTGGTATCTGTTAACTTTTGAAAATTTCCCTGGAGGTAGGCGGCGGGAGAACATTCACAGTTCTTTCTCATATTTATATAAAGGCAAAATACGACATGAAATCAATAAAAATATTCAGACGATACCAAAAGTTAAACATTAAAAACATTAATACGATGTAAGTAGTGCGCCGCGTGAATGGCCGCACATTTTTGCTCTCTGATATTATCAATTATTTTTGTGTTATTCTGTGTGCAATTCTGTGGATTTTTATATCAGCATGTCGGTAAAGACTTCAAGAACAAGATTCACTTGTTCGTTTGCGGATGTTTTAGCATTCTTGTGCATATTTTATGGATTTATATTCAAACTTTTGTCGGTGAACCAGGGTGAGTTGAAATCATGCAAAGTGCTGACCGTGACTCCTATTGTGTACACCCCTGCCGAGTTAAAGTCGCTCAGGTATAACAATACCATGTCGTCTGTCAGGCTTAATGAAAATGTAATGCATAAAATAAAACTATTTGGAATTAAACGGCGCTACCGTGGTCACAGATCAAGACGAAGGAAACCGAAACAAAAAGACTGGAATAAGGGAGTTCATTTAGATTTGTTAAGACCTCTTAACAGAAGGCTAATTGATTACTCAATATACAGAAATCTCTCATTCGCGGTTGTAAACACGCAATCAATATGTAATAAGGTCGAAGAATTCATTCATCACATTATAGAAAACAAACTAGATATTTGTTGTGTTACTGAAACTTGGTTAAACGACAGTAATCCGAAACACAGAATTGTGAGATCCGATCTAAATATAACTGGATATACTTTTATTGATGTACCCCGAAAATCCCGATCTGGTGGCGGAACTGGAATTCTATTTATAGACACACTTCAAATCAAAGTAATTGACTCTTGTCAAAAAGATTCATTCGAACACTCTTTGTTTGAACTAGTTTTTAATTCCACGACTATACATATTTTGGTTGTATATCGTCCCCCATACTCGAAGGCCCATCCAGTGTCTACGGCAAAATTCTTTGACGAATTTACACCCTTTCTTGAAGAAATATTATCAACCCATCGCACGGTTATAATTACAGGAGACTTTAACATTCATTATAATAAAACTAATGACTTAGACACGATCGCTCTAAATGAAATGTGCAATGACATGGGTTTAGTGCAACTTGTCAACTGCCAAACGCATCGATCTGGAAACATACTTGATCTGATCATGATCCGAAACAACGACAAAATAGTGTTGTCCGAACCGACCGAAAATTTTCAGATAAGTGACCACTGTTTCATTCATACATATGTATCTCTTCCTAAGCCTAAGATAACAAGGGAAATCAGAAAAGTTAGAAAACTAAAGGACATAGACGAAACGCAATTTCAGGCAGATCTAATCCAATTCAACGAAAGTGCCATAAAATACGAAAATTTAGAAGATACAGCAAAGTTTTACAATTCAGAACTCAGAAATATTTTAGATAAACACGCTCCGGAAAAAGAGAAAATTGTTACTATTCGACCTTCCCTACCATGGTTTACAGAAGATTCGCGTCTCCTTAAAACACGTTGCAGGTCAGCGGAACGAAAATGGAGAGGAAACAAAACCCCGGATAATGACCACGCCTTCCGATGTGCTAAACGAGCCTACAGGAAAAATCTTTAATACAATAGGTATCAGCATATTAACTCAAACATAGCCGAATGTGGAAATGATTCTTCAAAAATGTATAAATTAATATTTGGATTGATTGGCAGAAAAAACTGCAATCCTATGCCGCCTAACGCCAGCGATGCATCACTGGCGGAGGAATTCAGTTCCTTCTTTATTGATAAAATTTTAGCCATTCGCAAAAGTTTAGACGATTTTGAAAAATTTGACCCAAACTTCGGACTTAAATGTACACAAGAGTTTAATACCTTTGATCCTGTTTCAGATGAGGATGTTTTACGTGTGATTAAAAGTTCTAAGCCCACTACCTGCCCAACTGACCCAATCCCGTCTAAATTAATAAAACAATTTTCTGATGTGATATTGCCAACAATTGTTTTCATAGTTAATAAATCACTAACATCTGGTTTATTCGCTAATGAATGGAAAACTGCTATAGTTCGACCCCTGTTGAAAAAAAAAGCGGTTTAGATGTGATTTTGAAAAACTACCGTCCTGTAAGTAATTTAAGTTTTATATCAAAAATTGTGGAAAAATGTGCTCTGAACCAATTTATGAAATATCTGGAATCAAACAGATTATTACCTAGCTATCAAAGTGCATATAGAAGAGGGTTCAGTACCGAAACAGCTCTCCTGAAACTGTCATCAGACATTCTGTGGAAAATGGAAAAACAGGAAGTTACTGCCTTAGTCGCATTGGATCTCTCTGCTGCATTCGACACAGTCGACCATGCCATACTTAGCAACGTGTTAGAAACTACTATCGGAGTATCTGAAGTGGCTCTTCATTGGTTTCAATCATACCTTTCGTTCAGGAAAGCCGAAGTGCATATCAACGCGTCTAAATCACAGACTAGATGTCTGAACTTCTCGGTACCGCAAGGCAGCATATGCGGACCTGTGTTATATACCGTGTACGCGAGTACGCTACAACATTACATCAAAGATTCGGGTGTGTCATTATTAGGTTACGCAGATGACCACTCTGCATACGATTTCAATCAAAAGAGTTTCGCTGATGAGAAACGTGTAACAACAAATTTAGAAAAAGTGTTGGTTACCATCAATGACTGGATGAATTTGAACAAACTAAAACTTAACCCTAGTAAAACTGAATTCGTACTATTTGGCAGTCAACAAATGTTATCTCTATCATCTTCCATTTCCCTTAATGTAGTGGATACGGTTGTTAATTCATCTCCTTGTATCAAATATCTTGGATGTTATCTGGACGAAAATTTAACTTTCAAAAAATTTGTCAGTGAAAAATGCAAAAAATTTCATTGAATTTGTTCTTGATTAAACAAATTCGCCAATATCTTAGTGATGATTCGTGTAAACAAATTTTACAGTCCCTTGTCACTAGCCATTTAGATTATGCAAATAGTGTCTTGTATGGATTGCCAGAGTGTACCATTAAAAGACTACACTTGTTGCAAAATCGTGCTGCAAAGCTTGTGTTGAAGCTGAGGTCTACGGATAGTTCTACTGAAGCACTCAAACGACTACACTGGCTACCGGTACACTACCGCATTAAATTCAAACTTGCATGCATTGTCTTCAAGTGCATTAACGACAGTGACAGCCCACAGTCTCTTAAAGAAATGCTCAGTTTACGAACATCATCATATGACATTCAATCCGTAAATCCTGCAGCGAAAACATTGAACGTCCCGTCCGTAAGACGCAAAACTTTTGCCTCTAGGTCTTTCGCGGTAGCTGGACCTTCGATTTGGAATGAGTTGCCAACGAACGTTCGAATGTTAACTGATTACTATATTTTTAAACGACATCTCAAGGCGTTCTACTACACCTGTGCTTTTAAATAACATTTATTGTGAACACTAGTATATTTTATTTAAACAGCCAGTGAACATTTAGACTTTATTTGATATTTTAACATATGCATTGTTTTTTTATTATATGTATATATGCTATTGTATGTACAGCGCCATTGATTGCATACTATATGTAAAATTGAGCGCTTTAACAAATTTTAATAATAATAATAATAATAATAATAATAAACTACACATTCAATCGTTCAAAGAATATCTTGAGAAAAAAATTAAAACCATATATATATGCAAAATCAACATATTTTTCCATTACTCTGATGAAAATGTCATATTTTCACAAAGAAAACAATTGCAACGTTAACACAACTATGAATAAAAACATATTGGGCAATTAATTCATAAAACATAACCTAATCCTTTTCATGCATATATCACTTCAAATAACAACGAAATAAAATTATATAAATTAAATATATAAATATATATGTATATATAAGAACTTGCACACTCTTCACATTCTATCTTCTAAATAAAGTATTTGAATATACAACAATAATTTAGCTCTAAATGATTTTGACATATCTTTTGAGATATAAATGTAAAATCAATTTATTTTAACTTTCTTGTTTATATAAACAAATGAAATCTTAGTTAATAGCATTCAAAAACTGTAGGGCAAAATAAGTAAAAGAATATTTGCAAGAATATGTTTTTTTACAGATAATTTTTCAATCATTTGTTACAAAACATTTTTTTAAAGCAGGGGAACTTTATTTTCATAACATTTTTCAAGTCTGCATAATTTTGAATTCTCTTAAAAAGCATAATGATGACAGATCTGGTACTGAATCATTTGAAGAACCTGCGAACATTTTACAATTCCAGTCCCATACATATTTGCATAAAAAAGATCTATGTTGTACATAAAACAGAGTAATATATGAAAAGGTAAAGATAATAAACGTTGATCAAATGAAACTTCGTGAAAAATCTAATAAGGCTCTTTGGATCTAAAGTAGTACAGTTTTGCATGAAAAAAAAATGCAAGCGTTCCTTGAGTGTAAAGATAAAACTACATAAAAATTTTCAATATTTGAAACTGTTCATTTACCTAGACATTTGATCTTACCTTTGGATATTTCGGGTATTTTTGTTCCTGAAATGTTCTCTATTTTAGTTTAATGGATTCTAAGGTAAATCACTGTTCGCTTTCTTCGTTTATGATTTTCTTCTTTCTTTTCATGCATGGATACTAGGGGAAAATCACATTTCAATGTAAGTGTAAGTAATTTAAACCGTTTTTATCTATCACATTTTAGGGAAGACTTTCTATATGAATGTTTCTCAGCATTTCTGCCATACAAATACAGAACTGATGAAGAATTAAGAAGGTCCCTTAATGGCGGCGTTCTCTCAGAATATGAATCAGGTCTATGTCACCTTGTTCAGACGCAATATCTATCACTGATTTACCTTGATCATCTCTTACTGCTAATAAGGCTGGGTGATTTGTTGATAAATACCCACAAACATCATAATTACTATCCAGACAAGCAATGTGTAATATACTTTCACCAACATTTGACAAGGCATTGGTGTCCATTCTTTTTCCTATAAGAAAAGAAACAATTTCAACACTTCCTCCCTTGCAAGCTGAATGTAACGCTGTCCATCCGTCATTGTCCCTTATCTCCAATAACTCTGGAAAATGATTGACCAAATGTTCACACATCTCCATTTTACCAGAACGACAGCACTGATGTAAAATTGTTTCACCATCTTCCTGTTTGCTATTTATGTCCATGTTTTTCTCAATCAGTAGTTTTACTATTTGAACATTGCCTCCACAGGCTGCGTCATGCAATACTGTGTTTCTAAATTTGTCTTTGACGTCTAATAGATGGGGATAATTCTCAATTAAATACTCACAAACTTCAAATTTGCCATTCAGACAGGCTATCTGCAGGATACTTTCACCATCATTTGACAAAGTATTTATGTCCATTCCATTTTCTATAAGAAAAGAAACAATTTCTAGACTTCTCCCACTGCTAGCTGAATGTAACACTGTCAATCCGTCATTGTCCCTTATCTCCAATAAATCTGAGAAATGTTCAACCAAATACTCACACATCTCCATTTTACCAGAACGACAGCATTGATGTAAAATTGTTTCACCGTCTCCCTGTAGGGCATTGATGTCCATCTTTTTCTCAATCAATAGTTTTACTATTTGAACATTACCTCCCCGGGCTGCGTCATGCAACACTGTGTTGCTAGATTTGTCTTTGACATCCAATAGCTGGGGGTAATTCTCAATTAAGTACTCACAAACTTCAACCTTCCCATTAAGACAAGCTATATGCAAGATAGTTTGACCATTATTTGACAAGGTATTAATATTCATTCCTTTTTCTATCAGAAAAATCACAATTTCTACATTTCCACCATAGCAAGCTGAATGAAACACTGTCCACCCTTTAGTGTTCTTTATCTTCAATAAATCTGAAAAATGATTGATCAAATACTCACACACCTCTAATTTACCAGAACGACAGCACAGATGTAAAATTGTTTCACCATCTTCCCGTAGGGCATTGATGTCCATGTTTTTCTCAATCAATAGTTTTACTATTTGAACATTGCCTCCCCAGGCTGCAGCATGCAACACTGTATTACCAGACTTGTCTTTGACGTTTAAAAGATGGGGATGATTCTCAACTAAGTACACACAAACTTCAAACTTCCCATTGAGACATGCTATATGCAGAATACTTTTACCATCATTTGACAAGGTATTAATGTCCATTCCTTTTTCTTTAAGAAAAGACACAATTTCTACACTCCCTCCTCTGCAAGCTGAATGTAATACTGTCAATCCCTTATTGTTTCTAACAGATATTAAACTTGGATACATATTTACCAGATACCTACACATTTCCTCTCTACCCCCAGCACAACTCACGTGTAACACAGTCTTCCCGGTATTTGTTGTACAGTTAACATTTAATCCTTTACTTGAGAGAAACTTCAAAAGATCTACGTTCCCTCCTCGAGCTGTGTAGTGGAAAGCATTTTCACCGTCATTGTCTGTAGCATTCAGTAATTCTGGGTATCTTTTCAAGAGATACCCACACATATCAAAATGACCATTGCTACATGCAGCATGCAACATAGATTGACCTGAATTATCTTTTGCAGATACCATATGTTTTATGTCACTTGAAAGATGTATATTTTCATTCTGAAGGAGATGAAGCATGTATTCAAACATATCTATTTTTCCACTGAAAGCTGCCCAATACAAAAGACTTTTACCATGAACATCTGTGTGCTCCTTGAGTAATGCAGGATATTTATCAACAAGATATTTCACCATGTCTATCCTACCATCCTGACAAGCACAAGTAAGAACCGTGTGGCCATTGTCTTGATCTTTTTCATATGGATCACAACCATACTTTAACAGATGAATAAATGCATTTTTATCTCCAGAACTTGCTGCATATTGTAATGCATTGGCGCCTTGGTTGTTTTTAATATGTACAAGGAATGGATATTTTGCCACAACCTGTCCAATTAATTGTGTTTGTTGCATAAGACAGATTTCCTGAAGTAAGCTATGGTTTAAACAACTCCAGATAGGATGCAAAGAATATGAAGTTTGATGAAGATTAACAAACTCGCACACACGTAGCAATAACTCTATATTGCCACTTTGTACAGCATAAAAACTAGTTTGAAGATCACATTCCACACCTGATGATAAAATGAGATTTACAATGTCGGGTTGATTTTTAGAGCAAGCGGCATTAAGTGATCTGTATCTTTGTCTTTTTTCTGAATTCGGAAGTAAATATTCGACCCATTGCTTTTTCCCTGCCTTTGAAAAATGCACAATCATTGAATCCCCCTTGATATCACAATATGTTTTTAATATCGAAGTGCATTGTTCAGTTTGTAATATGTACTCATGGAAGTTTGAATCTTCCCATAATTCCAGTGATGATATGGATGAATACCCATTTACAGACCTTTCTACAATGATATTTGCAATGCGGCGGGCAACATTTTGAAATAATCTTTGTTCTATGCAAACATGTGTGGTTTTTAGCTTTTTTTTACTTGTCGTCAGTGTCAGAAGTAAGGAAGGATGACACATTTGGATCATTTTGTCAGGATCAAAATTAAAGAAGACCCTGAAAAGAGATTGCTGCACTGAACTATGTGTAAATTTATAGGTATTTTCTATCGTGTCATGAGTTATTAAAAACCCTTCAAAACAATGAATATTGTCCTGAAAATCGTTGATATATGAGTTATGTAGACCTACAAATTCTAAAGAGTCGCGTTTCATCTCTAAATCAAGATGAAGGTTATCAATCAATTTGAATTCTACTTTTCCTCCTCTCAGAAGTAGATATACTAAAACAGCGATTTTTACAGTTCGATTTTTCATTAGAGTTTTGAAGTAGTCTTTCAAAAAGATCAATGTATTTGGTAAAAAGGCAGATATATTTTCCTTAAAAGTTTCATTACCACTTGCCAATTTACAACATTGTGGAAACCCTATAGCTAATGGCATTTCATAGACCTTATCGATAAGTTCTCTGTCTTCTATGTATTTAGACAATTCATATTTTTCTGATAAATGTATTATTTCTTCCTTTAGCAATGCATCTTTCTTGCTTGATAGATCAACCAAGGACGACATAAAAAAATCGTCCTCGTCTTTGCATTCGTTTTGTACATATTCCTGATATATATCATTTCTTAGAGCAAATATCAATCTGTTTGATTTACTATCTATCTGACTCTCAATCAACACTTTAATTGTCTCTTCTATTGCTTTAAAGTCTTTAACAGTTTCGCTGGACAAACATATCTCTCCAAATAAATTGTCAATGAATACCACTATACCATCACCTGGTAAAATGCTTCCATACAAATCTGTCAACCTGTAAAGCTGAAGTGGAGATTTTCCATCCTCCATCAATTCTTTCATCAACATCTTAGCGATTGTGGTTTTTCCAGTTCCAGGGTTCCCCTTGATGACGACATACCCGTTTTCGTCCAACAGTTCCTTCACTTTATCAAACGCACGGGTTTTTACAAATAGATGACCTACGACTTCATAATGTTTTTGTATCATTTGTGTCGTTGTTTCTGAAAATAGAAAGGGAAAAATTAATATCTTTAAAGTACAAGGAACAAATGTTAATAGGTTTTAAGAATCTCTTTCTTATTTATTCATAAGTATATACCCTGTAGAAAAGGTGAATTGGTTATTTTGCCTGATCTTCAAGGTTTTTGAGCTTCAAATAGAAGTTTATCACTTTCTGCCGATGATAATTTTTGTTCATCGGACCCTCGCGCTCGTATTTAAACAAAATTTTACAAATAATATTAATTGAAAATTCCCACACCATGGAAATTCTGTGCTATTTTCTGTTCCATTCCCAATCTATTTATCGTATTTTTAATCTGCTTACTCTGCAAATCAGTAAAAATATAATTGTCTCATTTTTTTTGTAACCCCGCCTAAAACTGTTCCTACAAAATAGTAATAAAATTATTTTTTATCACTGGCCCGCTCTTATTTTTTTCATCGAATTAAAATATTTTAATTGAATTTCAACCTGGTTTTAAAAGTATGTACTCCAATGAAACTTTTTCTTACATTTATTTTATTTTATTAGAGACTGCAAAGGAATTATATACTGGAATGGTTTTGCATAATCTGCAAAAGGCATTTGACACTGTAGACCATGACGTACTTTTGTAAAAAAAAACTGAAGGAAATTCGTGTTCAATATGTTGATAGGTTTTTATCTTATTTGTCTGAAAGAAAAGTTTTTTTTTACAGCAATGGAATTTCATCAGATGATGGTATTATCAAATGTGGTGTACCTCAGGGCAGCATTCTAGGCTCTTTATAATTTTTAAATTACGTTAATGACATGGTAGCAAGTGTTGACTCAGATTGTAATCTTATTTTAAACGCTGATGACAGTGCTATTTTATTGGCATATAAAGATCAAGATTTTATATCAGAAAAGCTTAGTAAAGTTTTAGATCAGACTTCTCATTGGCTTGTAGATGATAAATTTTCATTACATTTAGGAAAACAACTGAATGAATTATGGTTCCCAAAGAAAGCTTCAAAATGATCAAAATTTCCAGGCTGTATTTAATGACCATAACTTTGAATATAAAGAAAAAGTTTATTATCTTGGAGTTGAGATGGACTAATGTTTAAGTTGAGAATGCATTTGTTGAATCGATTGTTCAGAAAATAAATATGAGACTGCGTTTTCTCAGTGATGTAGCATTGTTTTTGACAGGGGGTGGGGCAGCCAGAGAAATTTCTTACTTACCCGAGAAAGGTTGACAAGCAGAAAAAAAAAAGAAAAATTGCCCAAACTCGAAATTCCTATTTCATGGGTGGGGGGGGGGGGGGACGCCAACTTTTCCTGTAACGACACCAATTTTTTTTTAATCCAATACTACCTTTTCCTTATTTCCCTTTTCTGTAGCGAAACGGAGGGGGTGCAACCTGCTTTTCAATGAATAGTAACAGATATATTTTGAAAAAAAGTGGGGAGGGGGCAGCCCTCCTCCCACACAACCCCTTTTCCGTTGCTACGAGCCTGTTACCGACAGGCCCGTTTTTTAGATACTTTTTGTAAAATGACTTTGTGTTCAGCATTCATACAATGTCATATTGATTACGCCTGCAGTGCTTGGTATGCAGGGCTATGCAATACCTTAAAAAATACAAATTTGTCAAAACATGGTGGTTGATTTGTTTTTAATTAAGGTCAACAGGCATCTGTGAATTACAGTGCTGCTATCCCACAAGTTGACACTGGTGGGGATCGGATAGGATTCGGGATTGAGGGTTCCAGATTTAAACAAATAGTAGTTAATCGAACTGCATCCTATTCTGCATCCTACTGCTAATCAGAAACTTTTCAACATTTTATTTTATTATGTTTACGTATCTACTGTCATTTTCCACTATAGCTCATAGTGAATCAATTGCATTTATATTTCTATAAATGCATATTTCTATAAATGCAATTGCTATATTTGTATCCGCAACTGCATCTCAGACATTCACGTAGAATCACCTTTCCAATTATGACAGAATCTGAACTTGTTTATTTCGGTAATATTTACGAAAATATATTAAAAAAGTCTCCAACTAATGCCACTTCTCTCTTCAATCAATATGACAAAGCAGCCCTTTCAAATCCTGAAAAAAAATTTAGTTCATCTCGAATGTCTTATCAAAACGTACTTTTCAAACAAACTTTTGTGCCCGATATTTGTAAAAATGCTGGTGTTGGAAAAAAAAATACACACCCCACTGCATCCTTGCCATCATCCAGCATCTGAACGACTCAGGGTGGGAAGCACGTCATATTATATTTTCATCAGGCCACAGAAATGAATCATCTTTAAGATCTTACAGCAGGACCGTATCTACTTCACAAAAAAGGGCCCTTTGCACGAAATTGTCGTCACGTAAATCACAAACCTTGGCAGCAACAACGTGCGATGTCAAAAATTGCATTAGTGCCTCTCCCACCGGTCTAAAATGAACTACTTTCTATTGAAACCTCCACCACCGCATCTGCAGCCTTACTATCATATCAGCTGTCAAATAATTCAGTCACACAAACGCCTGGTTTCTTCGCAAATTCCACATTTAACAATTGTAACTTTCATTGCAAATGTGCAGATAACAGCGTATAGAAATATAGTTCTCTATTTGAGATTTATTCTCATTTGAAATGTTTAATAAGTGGAAGTCCAGATATTCTAGATTTCAATTTTGACCTGTCTGTTTGGTTTATGGTCTAATCAAATCTTCTTATTTAGACTTACATACAAAATAAAATGTTATTTAGACACAGATAGACTATACATGTTATTTTCATGGTACTCAGTTTATGAGAAAATAAAGTTTTACATGAAACATATAATTGTTAAAAAAGTTAAACGTATACTTCTTTTGTCATTACACTGTATTGACAGTGAGGCTGTGTCCGAATTTTCATATTTCGTTAAAGTTTGAAACTTATTCGAATTAAAAATTAAATCCATTAAGTGTTTCGTATCGTAATCTGCAATTACAATTTCTCAGCGACACTACGTTTCTAAATTATCGTAATACAGACAATGATTATTATTTTAATAGCACATAGGCAGCATAAGATTTATTATCAATCAATTATCACCTTCAAGAATAAGTGTCACCTGATAAAAATCCCTTTTACGAGACCCATGTCTTCTGCCTGGGGTCATTAAATGTCCAGGTAAAGTTGCTTATTATGTAACATATGTATACACATAGCCACGTATACATAGCAACTTCGAGGTATAAAGGATAAATTTCAATAGAATATGCACAGCGGGACTGCATTTTGGCTTCGAGGGATCAAGGGTTTCCAGAGATCAAGAGTTCGAGAAATCAAGAGTAAATTTGCTTAGTTATATAGGGGAAAATTCGGAACAGGAGACTCAGTTCGAGAGATCGAAGTTCGAGCCATCAAGAGTTACCTGTATTTAATACGTGTAGATATGTTAGAGCAATTGTGTCTTCAGTGGGTACGGCTATTATACAGTGTACCTTCCCCGCATGAAGGTGTTGGCATTCGTGGTCTGATTCTTATGAAGAGTTTTACATGTAATCATAACATAAGAAAAGTACCTGAAATCTTTTTGTTATTACTTACTCCCTTTTCTATATCTAATTTTAACCCCAATTATTTTTCCTTACGTAGAGAACAAATTACAAAAGAAATCACAAATACCGCCACAACACAGGGGTTATAATTATTTATGCGAAAAAAAAAGTCACTACACCTGTTGTATTATTACCGTATTAGCCTTTTGTAGTGGACAGTATATAGGGAACTGATACTGCCTCGCTAGTAGTGGAGTGACAATCCTAGAAAAAGATGCTTAGTTTTCGAGTTTAATGGTCCGGCATACCCTACGGCTGAAAGTTGTATTTTATAAAAGAGACATCCCTCCTCATACATTTTCGCCCGGTCGTAGAGTTTTCTCTAGTCAATTTTTTTTTAACTTGCGATGATAGTCGAAAGAGGGGGGGGGGAGGGGTATTTAATTTATTTATTTTTCTAGCTTATATTTTGTTTTCAAAGATTAATTATTGATTTTAAAAGAATACCAATTTGTGTGTGATAGGATAGCTACAGGTATCTAAATTTACAATGCAAAATTAATCAAGAATATTATTTGCCCCCCCCCCTTTTTTTTTAAAAATCTTATGTTTTGTTATAGAAACGGCGTTAATTTCAATAAAATATATTCAGTATAATTATTTATGATTAATATTGCGATGTTAATAACAATGTTTACTTAAGCCTTAGAAAGATTTATAAGACAATGATTTCTGATCAAATAAACCGCACTTTTTTAAAAGACATCCTTTTACTCTCTTTGATCAAAATATTGTTAAATATATTAAATTGGCTTCTATTATTAAAACGATAACGCTAATATTCCGTTTGAATTTAAATTAATGAGCATTTTATAGTAACTTTCATTTTTTCAATTATTCAAAATAAGTGATACATATTTTGTTTACGCATTTCCCCATTTACATGTACATACTGCCAAAAATTGAACTCTGTTACTATAATTCTTCATAAGGGTGTCATATTTGTTCAGATAAGTCCTTACGGTACTTAATCTTTTCTTTTGAAAAAACGTGTCAGAGAGGAAGATATGAATCAAACGGAACCGTAATAGCAATCCATTGAAGTTTTTGCTTGGAAAACTCATGGTTTGTTCTGTCTTAAGAAATCTTTTCGATATTTTTTATTTTGAGAAAGAATTAATTAAATTGACAGTTTTGCTTCAAGAATTAATTGTACAAATTGCAATGGAGACAGAAATCTAAGACGCTATCTTTAAGCATCGCAGCACAGTTAAGGTTAAAAATGGAAATATCGGCAATTTTAAAGATAAAAAAATACATACTTTATTAAGATTAGCGATTCTTTTTAGCAATTCACTGATATAAAAAAAATGTAATGTGGTTTAAATCTACATGTTGAAACATTTAGATTTTTAATTTAGACTTGTCATGTAATGTCGACGTCACATGACTTTGGCAATTATACTTGCAGTTTAGAGATCATCTATAAATTTCAATATTGCAAGGACATATCCAAGTTAAAAATCTTAGTTTATTTTATAATCCTTTTCAACACTATATGTAGTTTGTGAAAAGTGCTGCGAACCTATATAGATTCCCTTTTTAAATTGGTAAAATTTAATTTGTTGGATGGCAGGTTGAATATTTTGCTGGTCAACTACATTAAATATAGTATAATTAATTTATTTGCAAGATTTCAAGAGGTTCGCAGCACTTTTCAAATATCTTAATGCTTCTTGAGTTTATGTGTAAAATTTTGACAAAATACATTAAGGGTATGCCCTTGCAATAAATCGATTTATTAGGGCCCTTCCATTACTTTCTCAATGAATCTGCATACAAACACACGACCTTATCGCTTGTCTGGAGAATGCATGTACAGTTTATAAATAAAATACTAAAATAGACATGGCATCCAAGTTAACGGCTTTTTATTTTACTGCAAATAATATTTTATTTGAGAACAAAAGACATTTTTCATTGTACAAAATGTGACTTGATCAGCCTCTCACTGTGTACAAACTGCGTCATTTTTGCAAAATGACGTCACATTGACAAGTGCATTGCGATCGATGCATCCTTTATATACTGTTGTGTGGGATTTAACAAATGACAAAACTGCATGTAATAGTAAGTTTGTATGTAGTATACAGCTATCCAGCTGTTTGTAATAGCAAATAATTTCATTTGTGGTATTTTGAAGACCTTACATTATGTGTGACGTCATAGTAAACATTTCCCGTACAAATTAGGCCCCGCCTCCTTACTGTAACCTTAACTGTGCTGCGATCCACAGAAACAACAAGGGGTTTCAAACATTCTTTTTAGGGCTTCTAAATGAAATGACAAAGTACTTAGGCAATCAGCCTTTTTTCAAAATTCAAAGAAATAAAGTTTCCAGTCAACAGATGAAAAAAAAAATCCACGCACGACATGCATTTAATGTGATTATTACCATGTGATCAACATTTTGCACCGTTTTAAGTACTTTTACAGTGTATCTCTTTTACAAAGTCTCTATTCTTGAAAAGTTAACAATAAAGATATACATGAAAACCAATGAATAGAAATTACAGCACTTGCAAATGTATTACGTCATTAATTTAACTCTTACCCCTTTTCAAAGAAATGCAACTTTAACATCCATACGTGTTGAAAATCTTTCAAAACCCTAAAACTCTACCATGTAACCTGCTTAATTTATGAGTAAACGCTTATTCATCAAATTAAACGTAAATTCAAATCATAGACAATATCTATTGATAAAAATTGGGCTATTTAAACAGAAAATTGAATAAAATTTAGACTTTAAATATTCTGTTGTCTGTCCTTTGGATGAGACCAGAATACTGAAATTCAGTGTGAAAGCAAAGATGACCTCTAGAAGAATATTTATTTTAAAAGCTTTTAAACAGGCGTCGAATAATTTCTTTAAAAAAATAAAGAATCAGATATAAAAGGTTAAAAAGTGCGAAATTTATGGTCATATTCCGGGGGGTGGGGGGGTGGGGTGGTAGGGGTGTTGGGTGTTGTTGTTCTTGTTTTTTTTTTTACTTTGTTTACTAAATATTACGTGACTGTACGTAAAGAATAAGGTGCATTAGGGTACATTAGCATTATCTCTTTCAAATTTAAATAAGATACTATAAGACTAACCTTTCATTTTACAGACAGACAAATGGGCATTCTTATTCAAATTTTCGCTCCTTTTCCATGAAATCAATATGTTCACTGAATAAATAAAATTCCTACACAAATATACATTATTTTCACGAATTTCTTGAACTTTTCCTTGCATGTACAATATCACGGTCAGATTTCATTAATTGATCTTTGATCTCCTTTTATTTTAAAAATTTGACCATAGAATTTTCTACGACCGGGCAAAAATTATTGCTTGACAATATATCTGACCAAAAAAGTACAAATCAGCCGTAGGGTAGGGTGGTACATTAAATTCAAATTTCTGATGGTCTTGTCACTCCACTATAGTGAGCTAGATTTTCTAGCGATGCGGTAAAATCTCCCTCTATATCAGGCAAATTAAGCAATGGCGAGCCTGTTTAACCCTTTGATGGGTGACCGCTTCACGTTACAAAATTGACCGCTTCACGTTACACTATGATTTTTCAAAATAAATTGTTTTATTATATGATTGAATAATTTAGGTCTCTCTGATTGGCTGAGATCCAACTATGTTGAAAAATACTGCGTTATATTGACCTGCACGTGACTTTCCAGGTGAATTTATTTCGCAGCACTGTTAAGGCCTACAATGAGAAATCAACGGAAAATAGACGTGCAAAAAAGGGGAATGTTTCAAAAACTGAATTTATTTTAATTAAGCTTTATTATTATAACAGAACTTAAATACTTATGAAAATAGCATAGTATAACCCACTCTGTACTATATTAAGTTTGGTCCCATCGATGGACAGTCAGGTGATGAATGCATAGTTCATGTGCTGAATGTAGGTCATGAACAAATTTCAAAATCGCAAGTTGAAATTAAAAATGTAAGCTATTAATTGTTTCTGCATACTTTGTAGTTTCTGAAAAATTCTGCTGCTTTGAATAGATTTTGCGTTTTAATAGTTAAATTATTAGATAAATTTAGATAAATAAGCCAATGTCGAAATATGTTTGACTTTTACCAAATATTTTGTGTACTTATAAAATCCCGCCCTGGATTTAAAGAAAGCAGCAGCACTTTTCAAGTTAAGAAAAATATCCTTTGTCTATATTCAAAAAATGGCTAAAATCTATTCAGTGTATGCCCTTACGAAAATACGATTTTATGAGACATCTCGATGTAAAATACAGTGGTCGGAACGTTATTGTTGACAAACCAATCGTGTATCGTTTGTGTATCAGATTCAATCGTGTGAGTTTTTAATCGTGCGAGATCGTGCGTTTAGAATCGTGTAAATTTCGTTTTGTAAGTTTTTATCGGAATGTTATTTGTAATATAAGCATTTCCTTTGTTTGTTTTTCTAAATTATTAACTAAAATCCAAATAAAATGAAAAAGCGCAATTTACATAAAAGAATGCAGAACGAACTAATTATCGCCCGTAAACAAGCAAACTTCTTATTGTGGTCAAGATAATCTTGAAATCAAATTATTGAAAATAAATATATTTTTTTACAAAGAAATAAACATTTTTCAATGCTTACATAAATAGTTAGTCGACAAATATACATGGACACGGCATGATTTTCGGGAGTTTTGATTATCTGTGTTTATCTCTTGAGCCTATTTGTAATTAATTAATCTTAAATTTCTGCAAATAAAAAAGTTGAATAATTGGCAAGTTTATCAGACATTGAATCATTGGAAACATAAGGATAAAATTTGCAATTATAATTTAAGTCATTCCATCCTGCCTTTTTGTTCAATCGTATCTCCCTTTTTGCATATCATGATATCCAATTCAATCAAATAATGCCACCCACAAACATGTACATCGTCTTATAGAAGGAACAAAATTCTTTTTTTTTATCGGAGAATTACCTTAGAAATTATCATTCTTAATCTTAAATATTAAGTCTTGCATATATTTAGTAACAGAAATTTCATTTTCCGTTTTTTTCTAAATTTCTTCAAAGTCTTTGAAATAATATTGATAATTCTTTGAAATCTTAAATAAGTATTAAGCCGTATTTCGTTTTGAAAATATCAGATTCCTAAATATTTTGAACTAGAATCGTGCGTTTGCGTAAACATTCGTGTAAGATCGTGTAACGTGTAGAATCGTGAACGTGAAAGATCGTTCGTGTATCAAGTTTAATCGTGCGTTAATCGTGCGGAATCGTTCATGTAACGTGATCGTTCGTGTAAGTTGTCAACAATGACGTTCCAGTCACTGTATACGTAACCTGTACATAAAATCACGACATAATTGATAACTACATTATCTTTATAATTAATGAATAATTGCAATAAACAAAGGATATACATTAGTATTAATCGAATATTTCAAACCTGTAAATATTATTCCATTTAATGATAACACGCATTTCTCATTGTTAAAAAATTCCTCAGTCTGCCTTTCACAGTACATGAAATACGTCATATTTACCAAAATGACGTCATGTTTACAAATTCATCGCGATCACTGCTTTGTTTATAACCAGCTACATTGGATTTAACTAGCAAGTTTTTTTTAATGCATTGATAAGTTTTATTGTTGTTTATTGAGTTAATATAGTTAAAAGTTGCAATTTTTTTCATTTTCAGGTATTATGAGAAATACATAAAAGTCATATTTTTGTATGACGTCAAAGTAAACTTTTCCTGTATTAATAAGCCCCGCCCCCTTTTTCAAGCCTTAAAAATGCTTCGAAATTCTCGAATGGGACGTTAAACTCGTAAAATTAATTCCTAAATATTATAAAACAGAGAGTTGTAGAACAGGATAATATAGAATTAGACTAAAATCACAGGATAGGATTGTGGATGCAGGATTTACGATAGGATAGGATAGAATAGGCTTGTCAACTTATAGGATAGCAGCCCTGTATGAAGTACTTTAAATTACATTTACAAGTTAGAGTCCCTCAGCTTAGACTCAACCATGTTTTTACTATTTACCAAGGAAAATCCCCTTCGTATCTATATCTATCTATCTATATATATATATATATATATATATATATATATATATATATATATATATATATATATATATATATATATAACACTTATATTTAAGGATCTCTGTGTTGTCAACTTGATCCCACATCTTACCTATAGTAATATTTTTTTTACTTAAAATTATCTTGTCAAAATGCATTGTAACAACGTATATGTACGAGGGTTGATCCAAAAGTAATGTCACTGTGTCCATATCTTTTATATTTGGCGTCATTTTATCAAATACAATATACGAAGAGATGCACAAATACAAATCTAATAAACATTGAGATTTTCATTTAACACTTTACAACTTACTGAACTGTTATGCAACACACACTTAATGTTCACGTCATAAAAATAGAAATTTACCATTTGCCCCGCAAGCAGCTTTTAGAGTGGTACACGTTTCTATAAAGTTTAGCTTAAATAATATTATGACGCTATATTTCAATACAAAAATAACTTTTCTTATTTGATGAGCTTTTTGCAAGTATAAAATAGAAGGAAATGGTCATTAAAGTAAGGATTAAATGAACTTTTTAAAGTGCGTGAAAATGCGTGATTGCGGGGGAACGTCACATTTTAAAGTGATTCATTTTAGAATGAAATATACAAGCACATTTAAAAGACTAAAAAAAAGCATCAAATATCTCATTTTTTTCAAAAAGACAGAATTCAAGTCATTTTCTAGTCTTTAATTAAAATTAAATGACGGCATTGGTATTTGTGATCATAAACATTGTTGTTTTACTCTCTTGAATTGAACAAAGGGAGTATCGATATGGGAAAACAAACGGCTCAACGAATTGTGATGCATTTAGTGTTTTAAAATATTGAAATTATCACTATCGACAATTACGTTAATTAATTAGATTCACAGAATAAAGAATGTTAATAAGAGAATTCTTCATAGCAAATTTCATTTCAGTAAATTTTGGGCGGATTATGGGTCATTGAATGATCAGCAGAGGACAAGAAGCCCGAAAGTTGGGAGATCGGACGGAAACGTTCAGTGGTGTCTGAAGTCAAAAAGCACAAACGGATAGAGTGACATGTGAATTTTTTAAAGTTTGCCTTATGCTACTGTTCAAAAAAAAAATTGACAGACGGCTTAATTATGAAAAGAGTGAGTGTATAATGGTACTGAGAATTCTTAAAAAAAGTGAAGTTGGTGAAAGTGTTTGCGAATCACAAATATTTTGTAATGAAATGAAGGGGAAACGTTTTAAAGTGTGACGGCGCGTATTCGCAACATGACGTTATATTTAGGTGCGGCGAGTACCATAAATGCACATAGTTTAAAATCCAATAGTTTAAAATGTATACATCATATTCCTTTGAATTTTTTAGGTCTGATTTGAAATAAAGAAAGCTTTTATCATGTATTATTTTGTTGTTTTATGTCGATTCATAGCAATTTCATCAAAGTTGTGACATTACTTTTGGATCAACCCTCGTATCTATCTACATTGTATCTTAGTATGGCGATGGACCTTGCATGTTATCCAGTTATTCGAGTAAATTTCCTTCGATGCATGCATAGCTTTAATATAAGAATAAGCTGAGTAAAAGTTTGCAAAACCAAAAAATGAAAGAATGTTCACCTGCGTTCGGGAGTTGCTATCACAAAATCAAATACGAGCGTGGGTGAAATGTAATAATATCACATTTATATATTTTTATGAAAAGCTTAAGCTCTAAAATTTATTTTCACCGATAAATTCCCGCTAAAATATATATATGCGCCAAAAGTTCTTATTTTACAGTATTGATTCGTTATCTCTATTTTTACCAGTAGATATCCTGGAATATTTCTTTTAAAAGAAATACCAAGGTATATATTTTTCTTCTATTATGTTTGAGCATTATCATACCGATCTTTCTTGCAACTCGTAGATCTACAAAATAAAACAATGAAGTCTGTAAGTCAGGGTTAAAAGAAATCGAATTCAAAATAAAAAAAATTCCTTTTATCCAAGTTACTCATTATAAAAGAATGATGATTCCTTTGTTGCACAAACCCCTGCATCATTTAGTTTAGTACATCTGTTGCATTTTTTCTTTGTCTTATTATTTAGTTTATGATGGACAACAACAAGAAATTGGTTTATCAAAACATGTATTCTGCAACCGGAATGCTTAAACGCGTTTTAAAACTTTTTTGCGAAGTTGTCCCATTTCTCTATTTCATGACATCTCATGTACCACAGATTATTTATGTGCCATTTAGTATCAATAATACAATTCATTGTTTAATAATTGACACTGTGGCATATTGTATTTCTTGTTTCAATGGTGCGATTCAAACGCCCATAATGGCATTCGACTGATATGTGATATTTACCATGAAGCACCAAATCCCTTTGGATAATCTTCATATTATCTGAAAAAAATCATTATGTTCTTAAAGAGTTTATAAGATTGATCATTGTTCACTGTTTTTATTTTTCTTTTTCTTTCAAAACTTGCAATATGCTATACAAGACGTAAATGCTTACTTACCCGATAGATCATTCACAGTTGTATGAAGTTCTCTGAAATCTCCAAGTAAGTCTATGTATTTTTTCTCTTGTTCTGGGTCCATGGAGCAGGTTTTTATTGTGTTGACTGCATCCTGGTATATCGTAGTGGTTCCTAGGTGTCGCTCTAGCTCCACTACAATGTCCCGGATGTTTCGCCATTCCTGTTTAAATTCTGAATCGGATAGAGACAGGTCAGCTGAATGTCCGTAATACTGGTTTCTAATGAGGCGAATTCTTTCAATGTTAGCTGCCACCCTTCTATCTCCTGGGTCCGGAATCTCTCCCCAACCTTTATAATGCGCTGGTATTGTACTTACATTGCGTATAAGCATATACAATAAAGATATGTCTAAGTCTGAATAATCACCACTGTATTGTTTTGTTGGTTTGGGGAATATTATCTCTGATTGTGATTTGTTGAGGGGATTTCTTTGTCCACGTGGGACTTTATCTGTAAATTCTTTAACCTTTTTTGACAAATCAGATGGTAACACTTCTGTCTTTAGGATGTCACGTAACACATCAGTACAAGGACCCAGTATAAGCCTCGCCAGTCGAGCAGTGTTTGTTGTTTCTGGTGTAGAGGTATAGCACTTGGATAAAGACATACTGTGGCTGGTTTAACAATGTTTGATAAATGATAGTATTCTATCCTCGTCATAGAAAGAAACCTTAAAAAAAAAGATTTTCTTATAAAAATTGTAATGATTGGAAACAAATTACATCCTTAATCTTAAACCTAACATCAAAACACATTTTGTATAGTCAAATCGATTAAAATCCATAACCTTTAAGAACATACATTGTGATGTGTGTTTTTATATAATTTGATTTTAATTGCATCGTATAATTTAATTAGAGAACACTACCATAATATATTATATAACCAGGGTGGTGTATACCACGATGATGTACAAAAAACCTTTCAATCACCTAGACGTGGCACCTGATCCTACCTCTGATTTCTTAGATGTTCTTGTATACTCAACTTTTATTTTGTTATGATTGGTGGACTTTTGAGCTCGAGTACTGTTCATTATCCTCTTAAATTCCTTATAAAATTGGTACACTCTGAATGCAGTTCGGAAGGAGCAATTGTCTAATGTCTGTACATCATGATGGAAAATTTTATTATTAAGTTTCATTGCTACCCAAGTTTCCCCGGCATAACCTAGGTTGGAACAGGTAAAACATTTTTATAAACTCTTATATTGCAGACGATTCAGTTTCAAACCATTATAAACAAAATTGTCATCTGCCTTATGAAAATCTACAAAACAGGCATAAAGTTTTTCTTCATTATCATCCGTGGGAATCCGAAGATGTAGATATCACAGTTTCTTGGAAATCACTGTACCGTACCCCAGTGTGATTTTTTTTGACAAAAAGAAATATTTTTCTATGACATATTCATAAAGTATTACAACCGAAAAACCAAAATTTAAGCTTCCTCATTCCGGGAAGAAGACTAGTTTAAGCCAGTTACAAATTCATACCTTCTGATACTAAAACAGAAACAGATAGTGACATCTCTAATGTAAAGGGCCAATCTCTACAACTTGACAAAAGCAGAAAACATAGAATTTCGAAGAATTGGTATGACAGACAAGGAATTCATGTATAATTTCCTTAATTTTATTTTCAGTAGAGGGGTAGGGGCAAAGTACATGAACTTGCTTTTGATCTTTTTTGAGTACTGTGACACAAATTCAAAAAAAACTTCTGAACAGTTTTGCAGCTTAAAATACCTAAACGGACAAATTGAAAATTGTAATTTAATTTTTTAAAATAAAACCAAGGAATTCATGAGACATTTTCACAATTAATTAAACTGCAGTCTAAACTGGTCTTTGTGAAATGTCGCTTATAGTGTTTCCTGTTATTTGGACTCAAAACCATCTCTTTTCAAATTGAATGTCCATATTTCTCTCAATTTCAGGTGCGTAAGAATTTCAATATATACTCATGTCTTGTTCCGAATTATTGGTAGAGATAAAAACGCACACGGCAACATCTCGCAAACAATATTATTACCTAACCTACTATATAAATTATAATTAGGCATTTTGAACTGTTCCACGCCTTACTATATGTTTTTGCGTGATCATGAAACAGTGAACTGTTGACCGGGCCACAGAATGAACTGTTGCCTGTTTAAAGCGTCATCGTGATATTCAAGCGTTTTGATGATCACAACATCACTAAACACAGCTAATTGAGCCACGTACGTGTTACATATGGTTGCACATAATACATGTATCACGTATGTGAAATGTACGCATCACATACGTGTATTACATTTCACGTAGGTGGTACAACGTACGTATAACATACGTGTGACTACATAAGTTTCACATAACGTACGTTCAACGTATGTTTGGAATACACGTATGTGTTACATACGTGAAACGTACGTGTAACATACGTTATGTGCAACCATACGTTACACGTATGTAAATAGACGTCCGGTTTACATGTGTAATGTCAACCACATGCTACACGTATGTTAATGAACACATGGTTTACATGCGTATTATAAACCAAATGTTACACATACGTTAATTATTTCATGGTTTACATGTGTTATATAAAACACTAATGTCATGTATAGTTTATGTGTATTATAAACCTCACATTAAATATACTAATGTACATAAATAAATTATGGTTAACTTGAATTTTAAAGCTCTTGTAACTTGAAGCAGTCACCCATCCAAGGGTTAAACAGGCTCGCTGTTCCTTCACTTGCCTGAAATAGAGGGAGACTATACCGCATCACCAGAAAAGGTAGCACACTTGCGAGGCAGTATAAGTTCCCTATATACTGTTCGCTACCCTCTCATTACATATATGTTGATGAATATAGTAACTGTATGTGTATTATCAGGCACATGTTACATTTACATTTACCGGTAAAAGGGTGTTTTACATGTGTGTGAAAAGCTATATTTGAGAATGAGAAGGCTGTATATATTGTAAATTTATACTACTACATACATGTATGATAAATGTAGGTTGACTATAAATCTAATCCTTTTTATTTTATTTCAAATTTTATTTATTAATCAAATTATCATTTAGTTTTTGCTTAAAAGAGAGAAAAAAACAATGCGTTAAACATTTATTGTTGCTAGGGACTACATAATTTCGTTTAAAATACAGGAACTTTTTGTATAAAAGTATGACTGACTTCCACAACTAACTATTTTTCCTTAATAGTCTAAGTGATTTTGGAGAACTATAAACAAGATATTATTTAACATAACAATTAATAGGCACTTTGGGCTTAACCTGTTACTCAGGAAGAAGAGCAATCATAGTGATATGACCATCCATAAAATCCTTCTTATAGCATGTATAACGGGTCCTTAGATCAGAAGCTGCATTTATTTGAATAATTATAATATTTAAAATCTAAAATATCTTTTTTTGACATAAACATTATTATGATATTTGGTTAAACCTAGGGCTGGGCAATAATATCGATATTTCAATATATTGCAATACAATGACAAAAAATATCGTATCGCAATACGATTTTGTAATTCAGATATATTGGCAATCTGCTTACATTAAAGAATTTTGTCATTAAATATAAAAATAAACTTATGAAAGATTGTTATTAAGCCAAACAGTAAGTCAGAAGTTGTTTTGTGGGAACATTTCAGAGCATAACTTAAATGAAATCATCAAGATTTTTTTTCCGTGTTGGTTACTTATCATGTTATGTACATTCTGCATGTTAATTAAAGTAAATTTAGTAAGAAAATGTCATTTTTATGACATTGAAAATATTGCAATACATATCGCAATACAGTTAAAAATATCGCAATATATCGCAATACGAAATCTCGGGCCAATACCCAGCCCAAGTTAAACCCAATCACAACTGAAGCTCACATGTGTGTGCGTTGTTGACTTGCCGTGTGTGTTTTGCGTATTTAATGTTTCAATTTATTTCACATTGTTTACCTTACGTCCACTTTCATGTCTGGCATAATGTTATCAGTTTGCATTGGTTTAAAATTTACTCTAAAAACAACCAACAAAGTTTACATAATCAAAGTACTGAAAGTACTGGGAAGCGCTAAGCATATTGATTTGAAATTCGTCAGAATTATTTTAATATAAAATGTCCTGTTGTATTGAATTTTAAGCGATATTTTGACAGTGCGAAAGCGCTAGGTCGAACACAGTTGTCAAAATGTATGCGGGTCCTGAATATGTGAACCCCGTTGGGATATGAAATTCAACATTGTCTCATGCCTTTTTTTCAAGCATTATACATTATCTTCGTACATGTATGTTAAAATATTAATTAATTTATCTTACAGTACTGTACACGTAATTGCCAGAAAATATTTGTGCGTGTAAAAATATTTTCCTTCCCCATCGCCTTGTAGGAATCTATAATTAAGAGGTCGTATTTGCGTATAAATTGCAATTTATTGGAAGGGATATGGTAATCGAGTTTTCCGATGAAATTTCAACTCTAAATGTACATGTTGCTATACTTTTGCTGGAAAATGTATACATTGTATTTTAAAAAAAAATGTGAACACTTGAAAATGTCGCTAAAATTCCTCTCAATTACATGCAACACTGAAAGATAATATCTTCTGGTGATCATATTCAATAACAAATTCATTCTGCGTTTAACTTTACAATTTTTTTTTTTTTCAAATTAAATATTGACATCATGTTTGTAACAACGTCATACGACAAAACTATATGTAAATGAAATGAACATCCATAGAATTAACGCCCTTTATGTCAGAGATAATATATGTAAATATACAATTTAGTATAAAGATATTACAGCAAAACTCGTTTAGTACGAACACGGATATTGCAAATGTACGGATATAGCGAAGTCATCTTGGATCCCCAGCTATATTAATCTAATGAATTTCTTATACGGTTATAACGAATTACGGATATAGCGAAGTAATTTCATATGTCCATGTAACTTCGTTATAACCGAGTTTTGCTGTATATTTATCTTTTGATGCTATCCTGTAATCTCTGATTTTCAAATATATGATTTAAAGCGCACATGTATTTGCAGTAACATTTGTGTTGATATAAACGTTGCAATAAAAATTTTACACGTTTTTATCTTTGGATTAAAAATACATCATTAAACCCCAAAAGTATTTTTGACTATTGTTGAAATAATTTAAAATGCTTCAGTATTTTTTTGCGGACGCTTGGTGCTTTTCACCATTGTTTACTTGTGTATTTATGATCTTCACTACCATGCAAAACATGTTGAGAGGAAAAACATATCTACGGCATTGTAGTGCTAATTAAAAAGGAATATTGAAAATAATTGCTCATAATATTTCTGCTCTTTCAATGATTTTAAAATAATTCAAGAGTCCAAGAAGGAAAATACAGTATTAATCTCAAGTATTAATAAATCTTCATGAAGGTATACAACATTAGTTTATTCTAATTTTATTTAGTCTTCATTAAGAATCGGCAACATATATGAGACACATCTTTACATAAACTATTTCTAGTTCCCTACTTCAAGTATTACACGGTTTGCTTAACATTTCATCAGTCGTATTTCTGTCCATTGCTAAGAACGTTATTTAAGGTTTTAGCATTTTTCGCCATATCCTGCACACTACACGCACAATTTTAGAGCACAATGCATGTATTCCGAGAAATAAGTTTTACTATTTGAGTGGATTCGTTGAAAACACACCCACCACATGCTCTACATGTCTGTACAACCCAAACTGCCCTTCCTTTCGAATTATGTAAACACAAGTATAGGTCTATATTAAAAAAGACCATCCTTGAATGCATTCCAGTCTGTTACTAATTGATACTTAGATGCGAAAATCAACTTTACTGATAAATCTCAGCATGGTGCAAGATGTTAGTAGAAAGGCTTGTTTTAGTTACATTGTCTGAAATAATTGTCTAGAAGAAAAAAATAATTATAGTTTATATGGATATATAGAACGTACCATATTATGTTAGTAGTACATTGTAAATCAATTTTATGTGATTTCTTTTACTGAATAACTCACTTCAAGTGTGAAATTTAAAACCTTATCAAAATCCCATCTGAGTTTTAAACCATGTAAAGGGTACGTATTGTATATTCACTCACTATATTGCATGTACATGATAGCTAATATACTTTTTAATTAAGTATTTGCGCCATAGAGGCAGCAATTGTAAGCTACGTGGTACCAAATTAATGTGTGCCGACATTGTTTAAATGAACTACAATGTATAGAGAAGAGCATGAAAAGAACTGCTCTTATCTACTAACTGTGGAACATCCTTAAACCCTACTAATTGCCTTCTATTATCAGAAATGCACGTAACGCAGCATCACACTAAAATAGCAGAAAGAGAGTCAGGGATTTCCAGTTGCATATTTTTAGAATAACAAGGGAGTTATCTATCTTGCTTATAGTGGCGCTGGATCCGGGACGGAAGTAGATTTACGCTGAAAGCGCTTTGCGCTGCGCTTAGCGCTTAAAAAGTTCTCCAATCTCGTCATGTGTATCGGATATCGGTAGAGGCACATAAAATTGAACTTGGTCATCGGTAGATATAATCAATCCGAATTCAAGAGCAAAACTAAATTAAAACTAGAGGTACTGTGAGCAATGGGCTCACCAAATGATACCCCCGCCTCCCATATGAGTATAAATCGCAGTGTCCATGATTTGCTATGGGAAACCCAAAATATGCGTCGGATCAAAAAGTAAAATAGGAGGTGCACAATGGCAATATGTAATAAAGATTCTGTGAAAGTTGCATCAAATTTCATTCAGTGGTATGAGAGGAGTTGCGGATAAGAGATGGGTACCCCAAAGCGTAACAGACGGACGGACGGAATTAACGATTACTATATACCCTTCCGCTTTTCAAGCGGGGGTATAAAAAAGAAAGAAATTCGCGATAATTTCACAACAAATCTCAAAAGGCAATAAATGATTCACCTAGATAATTATCAAATATAAAGTGCGTACCGTCCGTATAAAACTGCATATGTAAACTAAGGGGGTGGATTTTTTTTAGTTTATTACATAATGGAGACTTTGGTTACCAAAAACAGAAAATATTGACCTAACCCTAACCCTAACCCTAACCCTAACCCTAACCCTAACCCTGGCAGTGAGCTGTCCTCGTCAGCACCCAGGTCTATTCATCAACACGGGCACGTTTTATCAAAATGCAGGTGAAATTTAAAAATACTGTAATAACAATTAAGTATTTATTTAAAATGTTTTTCAACCTAACAAATATGATGCAAAAAAAGAAACGACAACAATTTGATGTAAAGTTCCACTCACTGAATTTATTTCTTTTTACAGAATTTAAAACATCACATTACATATGGTAAAGGAAATTATTATCTTTGAGGGCAATAATGGTGTAACAGTTTTGTTTTAAATATCTGCCCTTTTCCTTTCTTATGAAATAAATTGTGTTTGAGATTGTGATTTTTTATGTGATTTTAGATATGCTTTCCAGGATGGTGACTGAAGCTAATCTTTGTAAACACCTAAATGCCTAGAATGGACTTCAAAACAGATTCTGAAAGTTTAACCAGTATAATCTTTAATATGGTAATACTTTTAAAAAGGAATAAGATTTTCTGATCATATTGCTTTTAGAATTGCAAATACTACATGTAACTTGAAGCTTTTCATGTAAAATTTGAAATGCAATTGAGTTTGACAAATTTCACACTACTAAGAGTTATCTCCCCTTGTCGGCGTAACTCTCGTTTTTCCCACTTTGTCCTTTGTAAGTTACCTGTTATTATTTTCAATCTTCAACGGTTATTGGACAATTTAGATTTGTTCCTGTATTGCCAAAGTTTGGGCAACATGAAAATCTTAATGAACATATTCATTACAGATTTTATTTTTAAGATACTGACCAATAAATTTGGTAAGGTTACAGAGGGAAAACAAGGCTTTACACCGGTATGACCCTGCAAAGGGGAATAACTTTTATAAAATTTAATGTGAAAGTCGTCTATTTTTTTTAACATATATTTTTTTTAACCTCAAGGACAAAAAGTATACACATGGAACACACACAAGAACAGATGGGTCCATGCCAAGCTAAAGATTAATGCAGAAGGTAAGTTCAATTTTTCATTTCGCAACTCTTGGTTTTATCCAGACTGGACCTTACATATAGGTTAAGTCGGCTTCAGTATAATAGAAGGATATGGAGATAACGAACAGCAAACACGGACCCCTGAAACATCAGAGGTAGGATCAGGTGCCATAATAAAACACCAATGCACTTACTATTCGGAAAATAGCTTGTTAATCATCTCCCTCGACAGCAAACTATTTCCCTTGGTTGCATCTTGAGGAATAGTTGCTGTCTTGGGGATGATAAACTAGCTATTGTCCTCATAGCCAGTAAATAGGTGTACATGTATACTGTTTTTAGCTCTTCTGAGCAATAGGCTCAAAGAGCTAATGCTATGGCCATTTGTGTGGTGTGCATAATTTTTTTAGAATGTGGGTCATAACTCGAGATCCCCTTGGACAATCATTGTCAAATTTGTCAGAGGGCATCCTTGGCCCAAGGGGTACCATTTATACTAAAACTAGGGTTTGGACCATTATACAAGGGGAGATAATCAGGAAAATAAGACCAAGAGAACTTTATATTGGCCAAGAATTGTTAAACTTTGTCAGTTGAGGCATCTTGGGTTTTTGGAGAATGTCAACCAAAAAGTAGGTCACCATGACCTACTTATGGTTTTTTTTATAGCTCTATTGAAATATCTTTAGTCCTAACTGGCTAAGAATCATCAATTTTCTCGGTTGATGTATTTTGGGTCTTATAAACTTAGAGGCTTCTAGTCCTAGTGATAGATTGTACAATTGATCAGAAGAGCGATTCAAGGCCGTTGGGTTTCTTGTTGTCCATCGTCATACACTGTGCTCTGTCTGGTAAAATTTTAGCATTTATAGTCTCCTCCCCCCTCACCAACACCCAACCTAAGGGGGTGGGGGGGTTAACCCATCAAAAGTATTCAAAATTGTATTTTTTTAATTGGACATCAAGCAAACTGTTAGCAAGATTTTAATAAGCATTGAATCCTACTAAAATTATGAAATTCATAAAGGATAGGTGGATCAGATGTAAAGGCACAGCTTTATTAATTAATCATAAACTGAAAATGCATTGATTCATTGAAAATTTATATATTGCTCCTAAATTGAAAGCAAAATGACTAAGTTCATGACAATGAGGAACAAGTTTTATACCCCTATAATCAAAGATTCTGGGGTACATCTATATAGCTTTTGCCTGTCTGTCTGTCTGCAAAATCTTTTCACAGTGGCCATATCATTTTATTGGGTGAAAGTATGGCCTTCATATTTCACAGACCTGGGTATTCATTGTGACAATACTTTTGTACTGGTACACAAAATTAACCTTTTGAATTGAACTTGGAGTATGACTCAATTTTAAGAAAGTTTCATAACTTGAATCTTGGCCTTACCTTTTGAACAGCTGGTGCAAGGGCTTTCATACTTCACTTGTATATTTACTGTTACAAGACCTTTCAATGGGTATAAATTAAAACATTTGACCTCAACGTCTAGTTTAACCCACTTTTAAAAAACTTTAACTTTGATCATAACTTTTGAGCTGATAGTAGTACGGCTTTCATATTTCACAGATTTATTCTTTGTGACAAGTCCTTCCTTTGATGTCAACAATTTTGACCTTTGACCTTGACTTTGGAGTTTGACTTGCAATCTGGAAACTTAAACCTTAAGCTGGCATATGGGGTATCAGTATGTTATAACAAACACATTTTTTTTTCCAAGTCACCCACAAATAAATGCCATTTAATGAATTTTAGATAAGAGAATTACAAGGTAGATATTTGAGGATATAGAGAAAAAAAAAATAAAAAGATCATGGTTATGAATACTAAAAAAATAATAATAGTTATTTAGTATTTATATTTATACCCCCCGCAAACGAAGTTTGGGGGGTATATAGGAATCACCTTGTCCGTTTTTTTTGTCTATCCGTCTGTCTGTCTGTCTGTCCGGTCCATATCTTTCTTACAGAGGGACATTAGTATCTACTACTCCACACTAAGATTGCTCATGACCTAAGGGTGTGTCATGACCTTGACTCAAGGTCATTTGGGGAAGTTCAAGGTCACTGGAAGAAAAATTTCATAATTCATGTTTGATACATATCTTTTATGGATAATCTTGGTAGGTTTTCATTTCACACAAAGATTGCCCATGACCCAAGGGTGTGTCATGATCTTGACCTTAGGTCATTTGGGGAAGTTCAAGATCATTGGAAGAAAAATTTCATAATTCATCTCCAGTCCATATCTTTCTTATGGATAATCTTAGAAGCTTTTTATTTCACACAAAGATTGTCCATGACCCAATGGTGTGTCATGACTTTGACCCAAGGTCATTTTGGGAAGTTCAAGGTCACTGGAAGAAAAATTTCATAAATCGTGTCCGGTCCATATCTTTCTTATGGATAACTTTGTAGGTTCTCATTTCACACAAAGATTGCCCATGACCCAATGGTGTGTCATGACCTTGACCCAAGGTCATTTGGGGAAGTTCAATGTCACTGGAAGAAAAATTTCATAATTCGTGTCCGGTCCATATCTTTCTTATGGATAAACTTGGTAGGTTCTCATTTCACACAAAGATTGCCCATGACCCAAGGGTGTGTCTTGACCTTGCCCAAGGTCATTTAGGGGAAGTTTAAGGTCACTGGAAGAAAAATTTCATAATTTGTGTCAGGTCCATATCTTTCTTATGGATAAACTTGGTAGGTTCTCATTTCACACAAAGATTGCCCATGACCTAAGGGTGTGTCATGACCTTGACCCAAGGTTATTTGGAGAAGTTCAAGGTCACTGGTAGAAAAATTTCATAATTCGTGTTTGATACATATCTTTATTATGGAAAAACTTACTTCTGAAAAACCCAGCGGGGGGTATTTTGTTCCGTTTGGACAGTTCTAGTTAAGTTCTACAGGGAATTAACCAGGATTAATGTGTGGATAATAATAATGTTCAGGGGGAAAAATGGGTTTTCCCTTATTCCATGCATTTAACATATTCTTTTTCTTTACAGATAAAAGAGAACTGGAGAAGAATGAATTGATGTTAACATACTCAACATTAAATTTGGCTTAAATCTATATATGTCTTTTGTTGTGATTGCTTCAAGAGCAATTAGGTTCAGGAAATTTAATGTGAGGGATAACCAGAAAGTGGATCATTCAACAGATGAAAAGAAAATAAGCCTTTGAGAGAAATTATGTCAAATGCATGAATTGAATATTTAAATTGCACGTAATTTTTGTTTCACCGTTTACAATATGTGAAAAAAAATGTTCAAAACATGTGTTTAACCAAGGTTTGACACATTTTTGTATGGTATTTATACATTTACAATATGAGCAGTGAAAATAATAAACCCATTAAACATGTTATGAGAAACATATGTTACACACATGTTGCACGTATGTTATTCATATGTGAAACGTTTGAGTAACGTACGTGTGCAAAATGTGTAACGTATGGTAGGCAAAACGTATGTTTAACATACGTGACACGCATGCTATTCACATGTGTGAAAACGTACATATAACGTACGTGGTGCTTTTTTCATGGAAAACGTACGTGAAGTCACGTACGTGTCACATACGTTTAACGTACGTGGCACAATTAGCTGTGTATTTACCTGCTCTATAATTAATCAAATTTAATTAAAACACACAAACAATCAATTTATTAAGTATTACTTTAAATTAAAAATATTAATTTAATCTTTATATTATGTGTTCAGCTAATTAAAAGACAAGTATGTGAATAAACAGTTGTGAAAAAATTTTATTGATTGTTTGTGTGTTTTTATTCCAATTTAATTAATTATATACTGTATAGGGGATTAATTTCACAGGTTGTAATTTTCACGGTTTTCTCTCATCGGACATGATCGCGGTTTCTTGAATTCGCGGAATTCTTATGTCATAGAAGTTACCTCCCGTGTCTATATCCGTTTAATCCATACCAAAGCTACATGTAGTAAACGACATTTTTTATGGTATGTCTTTATTTCACCAACAACAGGGTAAGTTAAAATGGAATAGTTAGACTTAATAAATAATTGAAAATTAATTAATTCAGATGCTATTATCAAAAGTCCTTGACTATAAACGTCAAATGAATTGTCTGTATGCTAGTGCATGTGCACCTCAAGATCTTCAAAACAACGCGGCGAAAAACCACTGGACGGTAATAAATGTGTTAATGAAGGCCGACGAAAGAATATCCTTCCACATCGTCAATAAGTCCGATAGTTATTTGACAATTTTTAAAAATCAAAATGTCGATAAAAACTATAATATGCATGATAATGCAGGTAACAAATACACCGTGCGTGGTAATATTAATTACGCACGGGTAATCAAAACTCAAGGCCCACGTGTTTTGATTGATGAAACATGTAGCGTTGGCTATTATAAAGCCTTTTAACAAATACAGGTTATTATCTGTCAATTTGAATTAAAGTAAAGCGCGATAATTAAAATAATTGAATGACAAGTACTACTCGTAATTAGTAAAATGACCATTTACTGTCAGTGGTACATGCATTTAAACATATCGTAGTCTACCGGTATTCTCAAATTTCAAAATAAAACATGGAGATTACTGAAAAATTATTCACTGTTTCTTGAATTCACGGATTTATTATCACCGTGAATATAGCGAATATTAACACCGCGAGTTTTTTTTCCCCCTATACAGTAGTAGGTTAGGTAATAAAACACTTATTCAATATATTTACAATAATTGTCACCGAGGTAACATTTTGACTGTTTACCTCGTAGTCATTAAATAAGTTTATATTTACAATAATTGTCACATAAGTAACATTAAAAGATGATTATTGATGAAAATTAGCTAAAAAAAATATACCTCAGAATGTCATTCATATGGTTCTAGAGGCTGACAATAATGAATATTATGAATTTTCACAAAAATATTATACTTGACCTTTAATTGTCCCTAAATTTTACAGATGGTGTTTTACACAGCATACGTTTTTGTCATTTCTTATGCAATGCTACATGAACTTGAAGATGCAACTCAGACTAAGGAACATACCGTTTAAAATAAGGTTAGCATAATATCAAATATGACTTAAACTTTAAAGCATCCAATGTATTTAATGTAAAAAACTGGGGAAAGTTTCATATTAAACGGCGACGTTATATTTCTTTTAAATGGAAATTTTAGCATAAAAACAATTGATGTGGACAAACAGAACAAATTAAGAATACAGTCTCAGCAAAAACAAAATAATGAGCACATTTTTCTCTGAAATTGGTGAATTGAAAAAAGTTTCAATGCAACCTTAACAACAAAAATCTTCCATTCATATGTCGAATCGATGAATTCCAGTGACATTGAAAGAAAAGAAACCACAAATTCTGACATATCGGTTTCATATTTTGATATTTACTAGAAAAAAAAATAATAGTCGGAAGGATATGGAGATAACGAACAGTATTCGATATCAAAGTCCATAAAACAATACAAAATAGGAGCAGAGCAGAAAGGGAGCTGTAGCTCCGAAACATCATAGGTGGGATCAGGTGCCATGGTGGAGTGAGCATCCCTTGCTGACCGGTCAAATCCCCCGTGTTCTCCTCAACATGATCGTGAAATAACGGATAATATTCATGAAAATCATAAAAATTTTAAATGACATTTTTTTTACATAATGCAGATATGATTGATCATATCAGTACATCAAAAATGTTCCTATACAAAATACTTCCGAATATTAAGACCCTCTGTAAACACATATACTATTGTGTGTATAAGTATCAGGATCCTATAAATAATTAGGATGTGTGCATAATGTTTAATGAAATTGTTGGTTTAAATTTTTAAAAAGTAATATGCATCAAAACAAAGAAAATTTGTGAAAGGAAAGGCAAACACCGTTTTTTTCTATGATGTATATATTGCAGAATGATTCTACTTACCACTCCTACGGATGCCCAGAATCTAAACTTATTTATATATGTAGTGATCAAATTTATGAATCTTCGAAAACTTCCTTATATAAACCTAATAGTGCGTGGATCAAATCAAAATATCATTTATATTGGAAACTGTCTGTATATTGAACACCGAAGCCTATCTATTGATATTTATCTCTACTCATCTTTTTTTAACACCTTGTTGTAAAAAAGTATATATATGTGAACAGCCATTTATTTCTAATTTAAGTGGTTTGAACAGTTGACAAGCAATGTCTTGTATGTATAACATCAACAATCCTTCCTTGATATTCAAACACTTCAACAAACTTCAAGCTACAGTTTGAAAGCTGAAGCCTCGTTTCCTGTTTTTAGCTGAAGGGTGTGAGGAGATCCTGATACCAAAGGAAATTATGATTTTTTTTAAAAAGTAGTTGTTTATGAAGGTGACTCAAATAAGAAAATAATATCCAGTCGTATTTTATTTGTTTTCTGTTGGATTATAATAACACAGAAATTTTTTTTCTCGCCTCTCCTAATATAATATTATCTTTATGTTCTTATATTCTTCTAAATCTATTTTTTCAAATATTTATATCTGTCTCTGTGAGTATTCACTTCTAACTAGTATAAATGTACATTTATAAATGACAGATAATACAAACTTCTACTTTTCAAATGTTCACCTGAACTCACCATTCACTAAAATTTAAAATACAATTAACAGCAGTAACAGTTTTTTAAACGTTCCCATTGCTTTGGTTCAATACGGATTCGTATATTTTTCTTCAAAAAAGAATAATCACATTTAGACTGATGACAGACTTCCTGATACGAGTTTAACATTATAAAATATTTGACATGAATGGATACATTGTATGAATTGTGAACAATGTCTCTCAATACTAACGAAAGGACGATAACTCATCACGGTCTACAGTATATACCTATTTATATGAAGAGGACATGCAATGGTTAAAGTTGAACACGACTGGTAAATTTTCGATATCATTATCTACGACATTTCAACACTAGGATATACATTTAAAATAGTTTTTAAATTATCAAATGAAACCTATTTTCGATATCATTATCTACGACATTTCAACACTAGGATATACATTTAAAATAGTTTTTAAATTATCAAATGAAACCTATCCCCAGAAATTTGCTCATTAGAATCCTTTTTTCTAAATGGCCGTGCTTTAATTAGAAAATCCATAAAAATTAAAAAAAAAAAAAAAAACACGAATAATTTCCCTTTTCAACTTGCTCTCATCTCTTTTTATCTTAGCATATATTTGCTTTTGGTGCAATAAAGCCTGGCTTGTTTGAGGATACGAGGACCAGTAATGAATGTACATATGTATTTGAACATGCTGTGCAGAAATTTTTCAACTATTTAACAAAAGTAGGTTGCATGACTCAGTCCTCAAGAGTCCCCTGAAACATAATGAGTCAGTTAACGAATAAGAATCAAATAACTATTTCAGTTTCATGACAATAAAAAATCAGTACATTGCATATGCTCCATACTTCAGTTTGCAAAAAAAGAATTCAATGACTACTTTATTAAACTCAAGACTATAATTCATGATACATTCAAATTTACAGTTTGAAAAAAAAAATTATACCAATTGGAAGTGTTTATACCAAATGAGAAATACGAGTAAAATTAATAATGAAATATAGAATAGGATTTTGTTACATTGCATACAGAGGTCCCTTGTCTGGTCAGACTTAAGCTTGCTGGAGGTAACCTCAAGGTGCATGTGCTACCCTCATGCGTTGTAAACAAGATTTGTTAACGTTTTACATCAAATCTCTTCACCGTTTTTAAGCACCCACATTCAGAATAAGGGCATTTAGTGCGCCTAGACATAATTAGTTGTTTGCAAATAAAGAGGTAGAACCTGGTTGCTTATACCCAAGACATACTCGCACATCTGAAATTTTGAAAAATTGAATAAAAAAGCAAGTATACCCGGCGCACTACCAGATTCAGTTTCAACAGTTCAACATATTCTGCAAATAATAAAAATCAATATTGACAATATAATTAATGTAGTTTTTAAAGCAGTGAAATAAACACGTTAATAAATGATAGTATGCATGTGGATGTCTGTGAACTGATAACTTTATATTGTTTTTATTGAATTATTTATCATAAATTATTATTTTTGTGTATATTTGGGTATATTTTATACAAATATTTTTATTGAATAAACATACTATGTATGTTTTAGATTTTGTGAGGTTTGACTACAGCATGCTCCTCTTTCTTTACCTTAAAATAAATAAGCCGCCATTTGGTTATACCTGCTTTTGTGGATGCCTAGTGTTTTTTAATTGCTTTAATGTGAAAAATTGCTATACACAACATACAATTACTCCTAACTTTCACTTTCATGAAATTAGAAATAAGGTAAAAAAAATTCCAAATTAATAAGTTGGTCATAATTTTAATTTTGTCAGTAGTTTTAAAAAAGTAGCACAGTGACTTACGGTAAAATTTGGTATTATATCTTTTCTCAGCCAAAGCTTGTTCTCGTGTACTCCATGTTTTAAACTGACAACTTCTGATTCTTTAGGTTCCCAAGAGACAGCCTTCCAGTAGCAGTGATTGACTTTATCCAAATGTATGATGTTTTCACTTTTTTTTCACTTAATTTACAGAATACTATTTCGTCTTTTTATTATTCATATCAAAACCATCAAATATTTGCATTTTCTTTATAATGAGTATCATTACATCATATGTAACATTTTTCTTCAAGACAACAGATGGTACAGATGGCATGTTTTCAACTTTGCTGGCTTTTAAATCCCCTTGAATTATTTGGTAAAGAGAGTTCATGTCCGTTTTTAGGGGTCTTAAAATATGATACAAGTCCTTTTTTCTAGCGAAACTGATTTAATGATATTGCTTTTGTCGATCTTATCATAGACGATTTTTTCATACACGGGCTGTCTCAAATCTATTCATATAATGATGTAGTGTTATTTATTCATTTTCAGGCTCTTCTAGTGGTAGCCCCGGTAGTGTTATCATGAAGGTACTGACGGGTGGATCAGGTTATATCAGTGGCGGACCAGGGTTCAGTTCTGTCAGAGGTGGTGGATCCAGGGGAGGAGGTGGAAGGACACCTTATGGAATCAGTGGCGGATCAACTGTTTACAGCAACGGGCGCGTGGTTGGAATGAGCGGCAGCGGAAGTGGTAAGATCTAGGAGGTTTTGACTGGCCTAATCAAAGAACTTTATTCGGTTATAACCAATATTTGCCCCCCCCCCCCCCAAATCAAACTTTGATGGAGGTATATATAATTAAGTTCTTAAATAGGGGAGTATATGCTGACTTCAAAGCATTGAATCTTTTCATAATTAATGACGTCATATGTACGTAATGACGTCACAAACATGACGTAAATTTCATTTTTTTTAATGAATTCTACAGAAAAATGTACATATTTCGACGATAATTTGAGTAAAAGTCACCAAGCGCATGTGTGTACGGGATCAATATTTTGATATAATGTGTAGAATGATAGTATAAATGAAATATGTAAATATTGTTCCTGAACAAACTTGCACTCTATAAATTTTAAAGCTAAAATTGTGGGAAATTTTGTCCATTTTGTCCTCTTTCTGAAAAAGGATATAAAATCGGACTAGTTTGTGACGTCATAAAAGCAAAAATTGTGAATAAACTGCCTTGAAACTATAATATATTCTGTTGATTTATATTTCTCATACAATATATTGAATTCAGCACATTTCAGGAAGTTTTCAAAATTTGACTTTTGTGGGGGCAAGTATATGCAATATACCGCATATAGTTCTTTGATAAAAACAAGAGGACCCTATATCTAAATCATAAATGATCATTAATTAACTTATTACACTGAATGCATAATTATCTTTGATTTCTTTTTACATTGCAGCGTATTGTCCTCGGTTTATATTGTAGTGTATTGTCCTCTTTGTTTGTTTTATTTTGTTTTACATCCATCTTGTATCAAGTATGACGATCCTCACTGTAGGCGGTGTTAATGTTAAAGGTAATCATGTGTGTAGGTGGTGTTTATGTGAAAGGTAATCATGTGTGTAGACGGTGTTTATGTTAAAGGTAATCATGTGTGTAGACGGTGTTTATGTTAAAGGTAATCACGTGTGTAGGTGGTGTCTATGTTAGAGGTAATCACGTGTGGAGGCGGTGTTTATGTTAAAGGTAATCACGTGTGTAGGTGGTGTTAATGTTAAAGGTAATCACGTGTGTAGACGGTGTTTGTGTTAAAGGTAATCACGTGTGTAGACGGTGTTAATGTTAAAGGTAATCATGTGTGTAGGTGGTGTTTATGTTAAAGGTAATCACGTTTGTAGGCGGTGCTTATGTTAAAGGTTACTATATGTGTAGACTGTACTTATGTTTAAAGTAATTAAGTATGTAAGCGTTAAGATGCTTATGTTTAAAGGTAAACACATCGGAGGCGGTATTATCGTTAAATGTTATCATATGCGTTGGCTGTGATATTGTTCAAGATAACTACAAATGTAGGAGGATCAAAAATGGGAGAATTACTGAATGCAATGTTTTGCTGAAAGATGTCTTTAAAAAAAAGGTTGTATGCTCTCTCTCTCTCTTCTGATGCAGGGTATAACATGTTTCAGTAGTTAAGCTGGAAATCTGACAAATAGTCGCCTATGATAATCTTCTGACATACAATCAACCATAGTTAATCTTCTGACAAACAATCACCTATAAGTAATCTTCTGACATTCAATTGCCTATATGAAATCTACTGACATACAACCGCTTATATGTAATCTTCTGACATACAATCGCCAATACGTCATCTGTTGACATACAATCGCGTATAGGTAATCTTCTGACATACAGTCACCTCTAAGTAATCTTCCAACTTAAAATCAATTATAAGTAATCTTCTGACAAACAATCACCAAAATGTAATCTACTGACAAACAATCGCCTATAAGTAATATTCTGACATACAATCACCGATAAGTAATCCTCTGATTCACTATCATCTATAAGTAATCCACTGATTTAACTGATTTACTATCACCTATAAGTAATACACTGATTTACAGTCGCCTATAAGTAATCCTCTGATTTACTATCGCCTATAAGTAATCTACTGATATACAATCGGTTATAAGTAATCTTCTGACATATATAAATGTACTCGTACGTCAATACGCAGTCTTCTGACGCACAATTGCCTATAAGAAACCTATAAGTATACCATAAGTAATCTAAAAGAAATTTTTACTCAATGTTTCGACTAGAAACAACAATATTCATATGGAGACAGTAATGTGCTTAACTTTGTTAGAGAACAAAAAAAACATCTTGCGAAACTTCTTAACAAGTTTTTATATCAGTGTATTTTGTATGTAAAATTCATATTATATTAATTCTGGTAACGTTAAATATCTCCATTATTTTATGAATTTTGAAAAATATAACTAATGGTTGGAAAATTCAATATCTATGATCGAGATTGTTACTTTATTTACTATATACACTGACATCTGGAAAAAAATAACTCCTGCCATGGGAGAGGGCTCTTGGTAAACTACTTCAAAAATATGATTTTATTGCATCTCACCAAATGTTTAAAATTTAGATGAAAAAAAAACAACATTTTGGCAGTCGATAAAGGTCAACTAACAAAATTATTTCATTACAAACCATATAAATTTAGCTTTTCAATTTTCAAAATCTAAGCGACATTTTTTTTAAATGAGTAAGGTGTTTCTGTAAAATCAATAAAAGACCCAGATCCGGAAAGGGGAGGAAAATCTGTAAAATTATTTAGTAAGCAGAGTTTAGGTTGAACTAATATTAAGTTTACCAAAATAAACCCACTGTCTAAATCTTTACTTTAAAATTCTGATATTATGTTTCTTTTGTCTGTCTGTAAAACAATATCTAAATCTATGAATGACAAGGAACATCACCATACATGTTTTTTTAATTTGTAGCAAAAAGAAATCGTAGCCTTTTCATAATAATATTTCATTTCAGTTAAAGTTTATGATATATAGTCAAGTACAGTTTTTATATAAAATATCAAATCATTTGTTGAGAGTATTATGTTACAATTGTTCCAATAAGAAAATCCTTTAATTATATAAAGAAAATAAAACATGAAAAAACATGGAAATCAAAACAATGAAAAGAATGAAATAAAAAATAGTCGTTCAAGTGTATATTTCATATAAAACCATAATAAAAAAAACTGTATGAAGGGACAACACACATTCCACTTTCAATCTGAATATAGAACAAGTACTTTAGTTGTTAACGGATTCCACGATATTTTTGTTACTGCAAATTGTGAATTTCTAGTATAAAAATTTTAACCATATTATTTACAAGAAAAAAATTAAAGCATCATCAAACTCACTCAAAAATTGTGATTAATGCAAGTATCTCTGCAAAATTTATATAATGCTAGTAAAGAAGTAAACCGATAAATGTAATTTATAAAAATCTTTACAGTAAAAATGTACATGAACTATGGAAAGATAAATATAATATACAAAGACCGTTAAAAAAAACAGCATGAAAAAGTGACATGAAAAATTACCACGATTCAGGATTATCTTGCTTCTATCATCAATTATGCATCTAATTAAGCTTGTGTTTTCAGGGGTCCATGTTCTTAATCCTGATTTGTTTTGCATATTGCATTGAAAAAGTTAATCACTTTTCGCTTTCTTCGTCTCTTAGAAATGAATATTTTTTTCTTATACATGCATGGGGAGAGTAGAAAATCAACTTACATGTTTACCATGTTAAGCAAATAAGATCTCTACGAAAGATTCTCAACATTCGATTCATAAATTATTGATATCTACAATATACACATTATGTTTTTTTTTCTGTTTACAGAATGCATGAGGAGAGAAAAGGACCCATATACAATGTGACTGAAATATTCTTAAACCATTTTTATCTGTTTAATTTTGGGGAAACGCGTTCTTGAAGAATGTCTCTCGGTATTTCTTTCATAAACATTAGCAAAAGATGCAAATTCAGTTTTCTGAGACTTTTTTGTACCATTGAATCATAGCTGTCTTCATGCCAAGACGTAATTTATGTAATGTATTTAAAATGATTTACCTTGATCATCCTTGACGTTTATAAAGTATGAGTGTTGTTTTTAATAATACGAACAAACTTCATGTATATCATTCAGACAAACAATTTATAATTTCAACACCATTTCACAAAGAATTGAAGTTTGCCCCCTGGTAAATTAAAAAAGTTTTATATTCATTTTTTGCGATTCTGTCCATCCATAGTTGTCCCTTATCGACAATAAATCTGAAAAATGATCCATCAAATATTCACACATCTCAATTTTACCAGAACGACGGCATTGATGTAAAATTGTTTCACAATCATCCAGTAGTGTATAAATGTCCATATATTTCTCAATTAATAGTTTTACTATTTTAACATTGCCTCCCCAGGCTGCATCGTGCAACACTGTCTTACCACAACTGTCCCCTAGATCTAATAAATGGGGACAGATCTCAACTAAAAACTCACAAACTTCAAACTTCTCACTGAGACAAGCTAGATGCAGAATATTTTTTCCATCACTTGACACGGCATTTAAGTCCAATCCATTTTCTATCAGAAAAGTCACGATTTCAACACTTCCTCCCCTACAAGCTGAATGTAATACTGTCATCCCTTCAGTGTCCTTTATCACCAATAAATCTGGAAAATGATTGACCAAATGCTCACACATCTCCATTTCACCAGAACGACAGCATAGATGTAAAATTGTTTCACCATCTCCCTGTAGGGCATTGATGTCCATCTTTTTCTCAATCAACAGTTTTACTAATTCAACATTGCCTACCCAGGCTGCATCATGCAATACTGAGTTACTAGATTTATCTTTGAAGTCTAATAGATGGGGATATTTCTCAACTAAGTACACACAAACTTCAAACTTCCCATTGAGACAGGCTATATGCAAGATAGTTTTACCATTTTTTGATAAGGCATTGAAATCCATCCCTTTTTCTATAAGGAAAGAAACAATTTCAACACTTCCTCCATTACAAGCTGAATGTAACGCTGTCCACTCGTCATTGTCCCATATCGTTAATAAATCTGGAAAACGATTGACCAAATGCTCACACATCTCCATGTTACCCGAGCGACAGCATAGATGTAAAATTGTTTCACCATCTCCTTGTAGGGCATTGATGTCCATCTTTTTTTCAATCAATAGTTTTACTATTTGGACATTGCCTCCCCAAGCTGCATCGTGCAACACTGTGTTACTAGATTTGTCCCTCACATCTAACATATGAGGATAATTCTCAACTAAGTACTCACAAACTCCAAACTTCCCATTGAGACAAGCTATATGCAGAACACCTTTGCCATTATTTGACAAGTTATTAATGTCGATCCCTTTTTCAATCAGAAAAATCACAATTTCCACAATCCCTCTCTCACAGCAAGCTGAATGTAACGCTGTCAATCCTCTACTGTCCTTTATCTCCAATAAATCAGGATAATGATTAACCAAAAACTCACACATCTCCATTTTACCAGAACGACAGCACTGATGTAAAATTGTTTCACCCTTTCCCTGTAGGGCATTGATGTCTAATTTTTTCTCAATCAATAGTTTTACTATTTGAACATTGCCTCCCCAGGCTGCATCATGCAACACTGTGTTTCTAGATTTGTCTTTGACGTCTAATAGATGGGGATAATTCTCAATTAAGTACTTAAAAAGATATATGTTGCCACCTAGGGCTGTGTAATGGAGAATATTTTTACCATCATTGTCACTAACATTCAGTAATTGTGGGTATCTGTTTAACAGATATTTACACATATCAAAATGTCCATTTTTGCATGCAGCATGCAGGATAGATTCACCCGTATTATCTGATTTATATTCCTTTGGTTTATTGTCACTTGATATATGTAATATATTTTCATTCTCAAAGAGGTTTAGCATATATTCAAACATATCTATATTCCCACTGAAAGCTGCCCAATGCAAAAGACTTTTTCCACGAATATCTGTGTGTTCCTGGAGTAATGCGGGATATGTCTCAACAAGATATTTGACCATGTTAAGCCTACCATCCTGACAAGCACAAGTAAGAACCGTGTGACCATTGTCTCGATCTTTTTCATATGGATCACAGCCAAACTTTAATAGAAGATTGAATGCATTTTTATCTCCAGAATTTGCTGCAGACTGTAATACATTGGAACCTTGCTCATTTTTTATATCTACAAGGAATGGATACTTTGATAGAACTTGTTCCATTAATTGTGTTTGTTGCATAAAGCAGATTTCCTGGAGTAAACTATGCTTTATATTTTTCCAGACTGGGTGTAAAGAAGATGAAATCTGGTGAAGATCAACAAGTTCACAAACTCGGAGCAATAACTCTATATTGCCACTTTGTACAGCATTAAAACACGTTTGAAGATCACATTCCACATCTGATGACAAAATGAGATTAACAATATCGGGTTGATTTTTTGAGCAAGCGGCGTTGAGTGATCTGTATTTTGTTCTTTTGTCTGAATGTGGAAGTAAATATTCAACCCACCGCTTATTCCCTACCTTCGAAAAATGCACTATCATTGAATCTCCCTTTTTATCATGACATGTTTTAAACTTTGAAGTGCATTCTTCAGATTGTAATACGTGCTCATGGAAGTTCGAATCATTCCATAAATCCAGTGATGATATGGAAGAATATCCAATTACATAGCCTTCTTCAATAATATTTGCAATGCGGCGGGCAACATATTTAAACAATCCTTGTTCTATGTAGACTTGTGTACTTTTGGGGTTTTTACATGTGGTCAATGTCATAAGTAAGGACGGAAAACACATTTGGATCATTTTTTCAGGATTTGATATAAACAAGACACTGAAAATAGATTCTTGTACTGAACTATGGGCAAACTTATAAATATTTTCTATCATGTCATGAGTTATTAAAAAACCTTCAAAACACAAAATATTGTCTTGGAAATCGTTAACATGCGAGTTTTGCAGACCTGCAAATTCTAAGGAGTCGCGCTTCAGCTCTAAATCCAGTCGGGGATTATGAATTAATTCGACTTCTACTTTTCCTCCTTTCAGAAGAAGATACACTAAAACAGCGGTTTTTGCAGTTCTTTTTTTCAATAAGGTTTTGAAGTAGTCTCTCATAAACGTCATTGCATTTGGTAAAAATGCAATAACGTTTTGTTTAAAATTTTCATTGCCTCTTGCCAATTTACAACATTGTGGAAACCCTATAGCAAGTGGCATTTCAGATATTTTATAGATGAGCTTTTTGTCTTTTATGTATTCAGATAGTTCATACTTTTCTGATAGCTGCAGGATCTCGTCCATGAGCAATGCATTTTCCTTGCTTGATAGGTCAACCAGGGACGACATCAAAAAATCGTTATCGCACTCGTTTTGTATACATTCCTGATATATATCATTTCGAAGTGTAAATATCAATCTGTTAGATTTATTATCAATATCTTTTTCAATTAAAACCTTTGTCATATCTGCTCTAGCTTTACATTCGTGAACGTCATCGTTGTATAAAGTAAACTCTCCAAATAAATTGTCAATAAATACCACTATATTATCATCCGGTGATATGCTTTCATACAAGTCTGTGAACTTGTAAAGCTGAAGAGGAGAATTCCCCTCATCCATCAATTCTTTCATCAACATCTTGGCGATCGTGGTTTTTCCAGTCCCGGGGTTTCCCTTGATGACGACATAACCGTTATTGTCCAACAGTTCCTTCGCTCTTACATACGAACGAGTTTTCACGAATAGATGACTAACAGCTTCATAATGTTTTTGTATCATTTTCTTAGTTGTTTCTGAAAAAAAAAAAATAGTTATCTTTAAAGAACATAGTCTTACTGTTTCTAAGATTTCAAAATTTGTTTACCGATTAATTAACAGTGTTATGCCCAATAGAAAGTGCAAAATGGTATTGTAGCTGGAACTCCAGTGTGTCTGAGCTTGAAAGAGAAATTAATCAATTTGGACTACATTTACGATATTGTGTATTGTATTGGACTAGAGATACAATATTGTATATGATAAGAAAATTATATCAGCAAATTTTGTTTTGTCCCCTTCGTATATGAAAAAAAAGCTTTGATTGATGATTAAGGAAATATATCTTACTAATACGATTTTCAGAATATAGTTCCATTTATACTTTACATATCAATTTAATTGTGTTACAAGCATCTAAGAATAAATTTATCAGAATTGACACAAATAATCACTGGTGAATAAATTTTCTTAATGTCACAAATACTGACAGAAATAAATACTCGATAGTTTTCAATAAGTATATGAATAAAGGGGAAAACGGATATTAATTTATTCCTTTAAGCTGTTAAGGTAGGATTCTTCTCATATTTCTAATATTTAAAAATTAATGAAATTTTCACAGAATCAAGAAGACAATACCAGTAAGTGATAGTGATAGTATCAGTGAAATAAAATTTGACCGTTTTATATTAGAGGCAAGGTCAGTTCAAGGTCATTATCTTTTTCCTTGACATTAAGAATAAAAAATAAATGTTGCCAATCATACGGTACCTACTTCTATTTCTAAAGTTTAATGATAGTTCTTTTTGCATAAAAACATATAATAAAGTAGTCTTATAAATGTACAAAATGATACAAAAACAAAAGGTTTTGATCGTTTACTAAGAGAGAAAAAATACTTTTTATGGATTTTTGGCTCAAATCTGCACTTTGATAGGAAGCGTTCAAAAGCTAATAAAGTTCTAGTTTGTTTGAAAAATCATATTTATTTGATATATTTTGAAAGTTTAGTCCCTCATTATTAATCTAACTTACATTTGAAAGTTTCTCCAAGACTTCGATTGTGTAAAAATTTAAACTAAATTCATTGTTCTATTATAATTTTGAGAGGCAGAAAAGAAGATATTTTCATACGCCACCATTCCGCCAAAATATAGTCCCTGCTAGTTTTCAAATGCAGTTTATCATTTCTATTTAAAGTGGTACAATTGTGATGAGGAAAGAAAAATATGGTCTTTTAAATTCCTTACACCTCAATATATAAGACATATAAGCAAATATACTTTGAATGTTTCATCTAGTCAGAAACCAGAGAAGAATCCTACCTTAAGGCTATAAGGCCGTACTGAATCTGATCTAGACCTTTAAGACCTAGAATTTTCCCATAAATAAAGCAGACATGCATCACTAACATACTGATTTCTATTGCCTCTTGGTACCAATAGATATCTGTAATATTTTAAAACGAGATAAGCAATTGCAACCATTCATTTAATATTTTTGTTATTTTTATATTATCGTACCTATCTGTCTTGCAAGTCTTGGATCTACAAAAAAATAAATTTCAGAATAAAAGATGATAATTCTTTAATTCATCAAATAATTCATAATTAGCCGATGACAATAAGTTTGGTTAATTATAACATGTATTGTGCAAAGGGAATGATTAACGCCTTTTTAAAAACCTGAGCAATGTAGTTCCATTTTGCTATTTCATGACATCTTATTTACCACGCATTACTTATGTGCCGTTTAATATCAGTATTACTATTTGTTTTATTAAAAATTAAATCTGTGGCAAACTGGATCTCCTGTTTTGATCATTCCATTCATAAAATCATCGTTACATGCAAGTAATATGAGATAATTACCATGGAGCACCAAATTTCTTTGCATAATCCGCATATTACCTGAAGAAAAAAATAAGTAATAAATTAAATAAATCAATTGTTTTATATTTATATAATTTTGATTATTGAACATCTGATAATAATCAATCTCTATATTTGTTAATTGAGCATTATTATCATTTATATCTTAAATCTTTCAAAAGAATCCGTCCAAATATTCTGAGTAAAATAATGCAAGAATCATTAAGCGATAAAAGACGCAAAGATTTTTAATTACTTACTTTTAAGATCATCCACAGTTGTATGAAGTTCTCTGATATCTCCAAGTAAATCTATGTATTTCTTCTCTTGCTCTGGGTCCATGGAGCAGGTTTTTATCATGTTGACTGCATCCTGATAAACCGTTGCGGCTCCAAGGTGTCCCTCTAGTTCCACTACAATGTCGCAGATGTTCCACCATTCTTGTCTAAATTCTGACTCAGATAGGGACAGATCAGCTGAATGTCCGTAATACTGGTTTCTAATGAGGCGAATTCTTTCAATGTTGGCTGCCACACTTCTGTCTCCGGGATTCGGAATTTCTCCCCAACCTTTAGAATGTGGTGCTATTTTACTTACATTGCGAAGAAGTAAATACAATAAAGATATGTCTAAGTCTGAATAATCACCACTGTATTGTTTTGGTAGTTTGGGGAAAATAATCTCGGACTGTGTTTTGTTGAGGGGATTTCTTTGTCTATTTGGAAGGTTATCTATGAATTCTTTAACTTTTCTGGACAAATCTGATGGTTTTACTTCAGACTTTAGAATGTCACGTAACACATCGGTACATGGACCCAGTAAAAGCCTCGCCAGTCGAGCAGTGTTTGTTGTTTCTGGTGTAGAAGTATAGCTCTTGGACAAAGACATGATGTGACTGCATTCAATATGTTTGATGAAATGATGTTCTAGGTACGTATCTTCGCCATGAAAAGATTACAAACGTTTAGTAACAAAAAATAAGTCTCATAACTATTTCAAATTACTGACAAAAAACATATTTCAGAATACACATATTTTCATTTAGTCAACTTTATAACAGATTGGCATTCACCCATTCATTATGATTTGGATTTTAACACTTTGATTTCCTGTATGATTTATGTGTTGAGAGAAATGCCGTGCTATAAATCTATAGGAATCGAAAGGTGTAAAAGAACTTACAGCATACAAATTCACCTTTCTATTAACATTTTGTTATAGATTTAATTTTGGTCTATGTATACTTTGATGAAATATTTTAACGAATAAACGTGACGTTGTGCTAGATTCAAAGGGATTCCGACATCATTTTTATTTATATAAAGATTTTTGACTTCTAAAATAGGGTGAAGATACGCAGAATTATTAAGGCTGCGTAAAGAGGGCGGGGTCTTCTTTTTATACGGGAAATATTAACTGTGACATCACCTGATAAAAGTCAGAAATTAAATAATTTGCCAATTTAGACTGTATAAGGATGATAAACATCAACAAAACTTATCAATGCATAGCTACACCCCAAACAGCAGACTATATAAAGAAATCCCTGATCGCATTGAGCTTGTCAACATGACGTCATTTTGGTAAAAATGGCCTATTTTATTGCATTTGATCATTTAATAGAAAATTATTACGAATTTTAGATAGGCTATTAATACCACCGTAAAACCTTTTAGTGCCATTATATAATTATTATCGATATATTGTATATGATTAATTATGTTCCCCAAACGAAGTTGGGGAACATATTGTTTTTACTCTGTTTCTTATTATTATTATTATTATTTTTCTTCTCGGGAAAATTTTGTCCGCGAATGATCTTGTAAAGTACACATCCGATTAAGGGGAAACCTTTTTAGGGTAAGTAGGCATGTTATGTAGATTTGCGGAACGAAGGTCATTTTGCGCGCACGTGCTTGCAAGAGCGCGCACGTGCAACACGTGAAATCACCAATATACTTGAAATTGCCGTAACTTTTACATTTTTCGATGTAATGCTTTGATATTTATAATATATAGACATATTATAAATGTAAATAAGATGACATTGTCAACATGCCATTTTGTGTGCACGTGCTTGCAAGAGCGTGCACGAGCAACACGTGAAATGACCGATTTAATTGATGTAGGCGTATATTTTTACCTTTTTGATGAAATGCTTTGAAACTCACAATATAAGGATATAGTAGTAGCATAGATAATATGACATGGTCAAAATAGCAAGATCTCACGCGCATGCACGTGTGCTTTGCTCTGATTGGTTGAAACTAAAGTCTCAAAATCTTTCTTGTTTTTTGATGAAATTATTTGAAATTTTGAACATAGCCATGCATTAGGATATCCTACACCATGAAATATAACAATTTTCATGAAAACACGTGCATGCACGTGTGCTGCAATCTGATTGGCTGAAACTTTAAATAGCTATAACTCCCTAGGTTTTCAACCAAACAGGATGGGATTTGGAACATAGATAGATATAATAAACTTCTACAAGAAGGTATGGTCACCATGCACATCCATACACGTGCGTGTACGTGCGCTGCAATCTGATTGGCTGAAACTTTAAATAGCTATAACTCCCTTAGTTTTCAACCAAACAAGATGGGATTTGGAACATAGATAAATATTATGGACTTCTACAAGAAGGTATGATCACCAAGCACATCAATACACGTGCGTGTACGTACGCTGCAATCTGATTGGCTGAAACTTTAATAAGCTGTAACTCCCTTGGTTTTCAACCAAACGGAGTGGGATTTAGAACATAGATAGATGTAATGGACTTCTACAAGAAGGTATGTCACCATGCTCATGTATGCACGGGCGTGCACGTGAAATTAGTAAAATCAAAAAAAAACACTTGAATGAGCGTATTTTTTAATACTTTTGGAATAAATACTTTAATATTTAGTAAATTTAAGTATATAGATTGTGTAAACAAGATGATATGGTCATTACGCACATGCATTAACATGCGCACGCGTGCAATGCTAAAATTTGAATGAACTTGGTATCCATCTGGGTAAACGTTGTTAAAGTCTCAAATGCATAAAGATTGTCTTATTTAATGAAGCTTATAAGGAATATGGCAATAAAAGGGAGATGGGGAGCGTTTGGGGAACATCTGTAACGGTCCCCGTTACAATTAGCACTAGTTTTACATTGTTATTGTGTAAAAGTTTGGTATATTTTACATTGATGAGCCTAAGCAGATTTATTAAGGAAGCACACAGATCAGAATTCGGCAATATTACATTAATATTTAACACTAAAAAATGGATAAGTCGTGGATAAAACTTTTGTTATCATTATGCATAATCATTCTGTAGACTTCAATGTGAATTATACTACAGGAAGCACTACCCTACGAGGTCACCACGTGGCGTCAATAATTAGAAAATATGCCTTAATGAAAATGTGAAAAGTTTAACATTAGCACGGGGTAATTAATTTCAGTTTGTAATAATAGTAATGCAAAACCATATCTGTACAAAGAAAACTGCTTCTCACTAAGATATTGACCTTAGTGAAGGAAAGAGTACTGTGTAAGAAGGATATGGAGATAACGAACAGTATTCAATCTCAAACTTCATTAAACAATATACAAAATAAGAGCAGAGCAAACACGGACCTCCGAAACATCAGAGGTGGGATCAGGTGCCATGGAGGAGTGAGCATCCCCTATCGATCGGTCACACCCGCCGTGTGTTCGTGTGCAACAATACATTCAAGGAGTGGTGTGAATCAGATGTAGATACATAAAAATTCCAAAGAACTTATGGACAATTTGAAATCACAAGATATAACCAAAATCAGCGGCCTAAAAACTTACGACTTTTCAAAATTATACACAATAATTCCCCACGATAAAGAAAAAGGTACAGTTTGAGCTTTATTGTGCCCTAAAATTTTATGTTCTTAAAAAGTTATAAAATTGGCTTTAACAATAGATGAGTAGATGAATATGATAAATTATTAAAGAATATGGCATGAAGAAGGGCCATTCTTGAAATATGACGTCATTTATTTGGTATATTTTTAAGTTTAATGGAGAAAAGCTTCAAAATAACTCGTTTTCCGCTAATTTTCCTTTAGAACATAGAGTCTGCCACCGTCTCCCACTTTAATTTTTGGATATAATGTGCAAACTGCTATGAAAAATCACATATCTCAAAATCTTTCCGGGCGACGGTGGCAGAGTATGTTTTCTGAAAGAAAATTCCACTGGAAATTGATGTATTCCTCAACTTTTTAAGAAAATCCAGGCTCATTGATATCATTGACAACTGCTCTTTTTTTAATAAAAGTCAAACTCATAAATTTACTTATATAGTCATTAACCAGTACACTTCAAGTTTCTCCTTCACTGCTGTTGATATCTTAGTAACTTAAGTAAATAATTTGTAAAAACCATTTGCTGTTCATTATCTTTTTCAGAAGATAAAAAAATATTTTCAAAACTGAGTTTTTCCATCAATTTAACGTTTGGATAATAATACGATGTATAATATAAAATTACTTTATATTATGCATTGGTGATATTAAAAGTGCTAAATAATGAAATTTCACTTCAGTAGACATAGCCCGGATAACAATAAAAATGCTCACAACTGCTTCAGTAAACCTTTAGAAAGACAGAGTACTTGTAATGCACCAAAGTTTATTCTAATTCAAGTGCATGTGAACACCAATACATTTAAATGGCGAACGCAATAAATAACCCTGATCTACAGAGACATGTGTAACAAAAATCGTAGATTCCTGTTTTATTAAAATGTCAATTTATTGTGGAAAATAAGTTAGATTTGAGACGCCATCACAAAAGTCGCTCTAGTGATTTAAGAATAAACTGACAAATGAAGACTGAAGAAAAAAAATGAAACCTTAAACTAGTCATTCATATTTTGTATATTATCTGATTTCATTTTGTCTATCATCAATTCGTTTAATTATCCGGAACATTCTTTATAAAATTGCAACGTTTTCTAGAACGTTTTTAATACATACAAATCACTTCTTTATAAAACTCAATTTTAAAATCAATGATAAATGACGTTTCTTCTTTTAAATTTATAAATAAAAGAACTTATAAGAAGTTAAATTAAAAACTTTAAAGAAGGCTTTTATTAAATGTGTGATATAAATATGTGGATTATCGTCCTTTTATATTTTTTTTAAATTGCATTAGAAATTGCATATGACAGATACATGTAAAAATATCTAATAAGTAATAAAAGATTAATTGAGCAAAGATATATTCTATTCTTTTATGTTTAATAAATGTATGAATTTGCAGACAACGTATAATGTATAATATACGATAATAATAATTGATTTCTACTTTTTTACATCATTTAACTTTTTATCTTTGCATTTTCTATGGAAATTATTATTTCTTGTTTACGAAACAATCTTCTGCTTATCCCTAACACAAAAATACTATAGTTAACTATAGTTTACTTTAGTTAACTATAGTGATAACTTTGAAACTTTGAAAACTTTGATTTACTATAGTAATACTAGGTTCTCCACATTCGAAAATTTAACCATGGAGGAAGCTGCGCGAAGGCGAAATGTGGACGAAAACACTAATGCATCTTAGACTTCCTAATCTTCATTAATCAATGATTGGTTTTACACTTTTTATACTTACCCACTGCAACATAAAACAGTGAAATAATTAACACTTTTTAAAGTTAAAAGAAAATTATAATTAAATTAATTAAGAAATAAGGAATCATTTTTTGAAAAAAACGGGTTGGTCACGTGATTAAATCCAATAAAGCCTGGCTTTATGGAAGATTTGATCATGTGCCAACCCGTTTTACATCTCAATAAAACTCAAAATATGATACTTTATTACTTATATTTACATTTGTGACTTACTAATACTTTATATTTGCCTGATTGTCACTTTTAATGTGTGAAAAGCGTTAATTTTTCAAACCCAACTGCTTGTTTGTTATCCACTAAACGCGCGTCGACCCTTTAAGACGTCACAGCGAAATTACGTCGAACGTTTATCGAAACGCACATCTATGACCTCTTGACCCCGCACCTGTATTTATAAAGTTATAAAAACGCTTACCTTCAGTAGTGTTATATAAAGGAAAACATTTGCAAATGTAAATATAAAGGATTTATAATTATCCTGTAAATTTGCCCAAAACTGTAGTAAATAGAAGGAATCTGAAGGAACTTAAAAAAAGTTGATACAGGTAGTCAGTTACATGTAGCTTGGCAATAGATTCATAATTATAAGAATCATAGTCTGTTGTATGAAATGATCTATTTCAATATGACTATAAACTGATGAATTGGTAGTATTTCTTAAGATAAGACACAAAGGAACATTTGGACCAGTGTCCTTTTATCTAAACGGTTTCCTTTTCTACATATTGCATTAACAGTTTTGTTTACTTCAAGTTCAACATGTGTCTAGTGCTAAAAATAGCGCCACGCAAATGGTTTCATAACAACGGGAAGTAACTCTAAAATAAGACAGCGATTGAGACGCAGGTCATATGCTTATTTTATCTAAAGATGATAAAGTAAAAGCTGAAAAAAAACAGAGTATGGGAAATTGATTAAATAAAGAGGAATAGGAATTTTTTACAGAATATTTTATTTCTGGCACAGACTCTTGAATTGAATGCATGACGATTATCATTCTCATGATATTGTAATCTTTTATAAACCCGTTATATATCTATAAACCCGTTATATATCTAATCATGTCGTGAACAGGTTGAGGTTCCCCAAAATTATTGACATGTGTACAGGAAAATAAACTTTCAATCTGATCAGCTAACTGACTCTCATTGGTTGTCAGGCTTCACGACATAGTCGCCGATTAACGACGTGTTTGTTTAGCACAGTCCGCTTTCCTCTAGGCATGCAAGGTGCTGGGCAGTCGTAGTATAAACTCAATTTACTTATCAAGTCATTAAAAAAAAGTAAGTGTCTAGCTTGAAATGCTATTAAATTTAATCATGGCGGAAGCCGATTTTAACCAAGGCGCAGCTTGTTTAACCATGGCGCACATAAAGTTAACCATGGCGGGCCGCCATGGTAAAGCCCCTTGTGGAGAACCCTGTGATAACTTTGACACTTTGAAAAACTTTGACAAAAACTTCGACACTTTGAAAAACTTGGGGGAAAATCTTGACACTTTGAAAAACTTTGGCGAAAACTATAACACTTTGATAAACTTTGGAGAAAACTTTGACACTTTGAAAAACTTTGGCGAAAACTTTGACACTTTGAAAATCTTTGGCGAAAACTTTGACACTTTGAGAAACTTTGACACTTTGATGTACTATAGTAAACTATAGTTAACTATAGTATTTTTTGTTCGGGATTGCATAAATATATATGCAATAATTCTCCAAAATAAAAGCAATAGAGACCGGGATTAAACGTTCATCAAATATACAGATAATGTAAATCTAAGGTGTGCATCGGCGCACGGAAACAAGCATATCATTTTTAGATCACCTGAGCTGAAAGCTCAAATAGAATTTTCTGATCACATTTTTTTTTGCAGTCCGACTGTCTAGATGTCGTCTGTCTTTCTGTATTTTTTTTACATTTTCGGCTTTTTCTCCAGAACCAGTGGGTAAGTTGCAACCAAACATCCAAATAATCACCCTTATATAAAGAAGAGTAAATAGAATCGATGATTGTTTAAATGAATTGCCCTGTCATCTTTCAAAAAGAGATAGATAAGTAATATTAAAAAAATGATGGCGTGTTTAAAAATCTTGTTATCAAAAACACTGATATGGGAAAGTTAGCACTAATGTGGAAGCATCCTAATGTAGTATAGATACAAGGCTTTTTTTCAAATCATGACTCCTGTGGGTAGGATGCAATGGACGATCAAAATAAAAGACAAAAAACAAACTGAAAGCCAAAAAAATATTTAGGCATTGTAAGTTAGTCTAGATTCAAGGTATTTCAAATCATAACCCCCCCTCCACCTTTTTGGGAAGGATATGGAGATAACGAACTGTACTCAATCTCAACGTCCATAAAAAATATAAAATAAGAGCAGAACAACCGAAACCGAAACATCCGATGTGGGATCAGATGCCTCGGAGGACTGCGCATCCTCTGCCAACCGGTCACATCCGCCGTGTGCTCCTTGTCATGATCAGGAAATAACGGAAAAAATCCGTCATCAATTCAGTGTATAAATAATGGACTAACGATTGGTTAAAAAGCGTCAGTCACCATTTGACTCAATGATAAATTGTATTTGCTGACAATGTTATTGTATCGATCATAGAACCTATGAAATGACTTTAAACGAAAAAATGTGGGTAGGTCAATACACATTCTACTTATTACAGAGAGATGTTATTTTAAATTGAAAGCCTTACTTGGAAATTTCTTTAGAAATTATAAACAAAACATTATTTATTTATTTATTTATTTTTTTATTTATTTGAAATATACCAGAATTATGGTTTGAAAAAGGATTGAAAAAATTGGATTACTTACATTTAAATTGTCCCTACAGTACCTTTTTTTTAACATTACCGAACTCTTTTTCTTTTGATACACTATGACTATTTAACTGACTTGTCTTAAGTGTAGGCCTTTTTTCGAGAAAGATCGCTTTTTATCTAACCTTTCGTGTCTCGGGAAAATTACCGGTATATGTCTGGGTGGTTTTGTGTCTTTTTTTAAATTACCCCGGATTACACAATATAAAATTATGCTCTACTAAGCAAGATATTTTAAACGAGAAATATAGCTATTACATCATTCTTTTTATCTAAAAATAAAATATTACTAATATTACTATTAAAAAAACCTGAAAATACCTAACATTATTTTTTTTTGTCTGTTGAAATTTACAAAAATGGAACACAGATTAGTTCTGGAAGCAATTACAAAGCAAGATTCCTTTTATTTACCTAGAATACCCGAATCTCGCTATTTAGCGGGTTTCATTGTATCGCGGAACATGTATATTGTAAAAATTTGGATACATAACCTACGCGTATATTTGTTTTTTTGTTTATGGACAATCTGGATGTTGTCTAAGTGTTTACTTTTTTGATGATTAAAAAGTTTTAAGCATCCGTTTGGAAAAAAAAAATATTCAAATAAAACTTAATTTTAATAGATATGGAGTCCCTTTTTTCATTAGACCATTTGATTTCTAACCTAGTACAAAATATTGAAAAAGCTCTTATTTTAAAAGTCTTTAGTAATAGCAGCTGTTTATTTTTCATGCGAAATAAATTCAAAAATAAGAATGGAGGTAAAAACCATGTACAAGTGTCCATATTTACCTATTCCTCGATACAAAGATACTCTCCATATTTAGGAGGTTAATTAGATTTCCTATTTTAAAGACAGGCCAGAAATTAAACTATGCAAGCTTGGAAAATAATTTTACACAAAAACGTTAGGCCAAAGTAAGAATTATAAACATCATTTGAGATAAGTTGAAGTAAAAATTTGAAAATAAACTTCAAATGCAAAAAGTACCGCGATACAATGAGACACCAGTATATATATTAAATCCAATTGTTGTGTAAAATTTCCCTATTCTGGAAATGTATCCAAATATTTGGTCGCCCTTTCTATATACCCATTTCATTAAAAAGAATAATGGAAATATGACGGCAGTCTGACATTTATTTCACCTAAAACGAATGCGTTTAAAGTGCAGATTAAGTTCATGTATTATTTTGCAACGGTTATCTGACAGTTTTACATGTTTTATCTTATTATAGGAATTAATTCTAAATCATTAAAAAGCTCTATATTACTCAGCATATTATCAAAGTTTTCATACACATAATACAGCAATATACTTTGGTACCGTTTCACCTTTCCTAATATTAATAGAAAGGAATATTGATATACACATATACACAGTTATCATTTTCAATGTTCCTTTCAAATAATACAAATATTTAGCAGAACAAACACTGTGCTCTAAAATAACATAAGACGCGGGTTCAGCATGTGCGGAAAAGAGGGCATACACACCCCTACTCGTGTGTTCGGAACTTTTTTTTCAATTGTTTGGTCTTCTGCAAATTCTAAGACCCGAGGAGTTCAAATTAGCTATCTCAGTTGCTCTTGAGAGATAGCGAGAATACAGCGAGAATACAGCGAGATAAGGTGAATTCAGGAAAATGTGTGTTTAGGAAGTGATTAGCGCGTGCAGACATAGTAAACAGAGAAGTTGGTTGGTTTGAACATATTTTATTGTTTTGATGTTATAACAAAAGGATTGGACACAAGTTCTTAAAAACTTAGAACGTCCTCTCCTTTATAACAATTTGTAACACAAAGTATTGTTTAAAACTAATTTACACAGGAAGTAAAGGTCAATAAGATTATCTCACATAGGCAATACATGTACAAAATTGAATTAATGTAGTATGGGCAAACAAATCTAAATACATTACTCAAAACCGACCAGATCTCTTGATAAACAATTGCACATTTAAAAATAAACTTTGGTTGTGTTTTAGTTTCCAACACTCTATAGTATCTGTAGAAATGTAATCCAATCTCTTTTGAATTCAATCAAACTTTTTAAGAAGAATGTATTCTCTATGATACTATTTTTTAACGTCATACATGCATGTATTTAAAAAAAAAATTTCGACAGTAAAATATATTTGTATCGGAATATATCGAGACTATATTTTTTGGCGTCATTTTAGCAAATAAGGCACCAATATGGCCTTAAATGACAAATCGGATGAATGAGAATTTCTTTATGATGTACTACGGGTTACGGGTTCTAGTAAATGTACGCACGAAAAAAAAATCCTCCAAAATCTAACGGGGATCGGAAAGGTACAAAGAATATGTTTTCCATTTCGCAGAGCTATTTCAATTTTTTTTTAATTCGGTTATCCAATCTTCACAATCACAAACAATTCATGTGTTATATAAACGTGGAATTCTAATATTTTTTTTTAAATCAATCTGTAGGACGATTTGCGTCTCTTCCTATGCCTTTGTTCTTTTAAATGCTGCTTATTTCCCTTACTGTTGAACCTCTGGTGTTTTGAACTTGTTACAAACTACATCTTATTATATATATTTCCTAGTTTACAACAAATAAAAAAGTCGCTGAAATCTTTTATAGTTTCTTATCTTTATTTTTTTTTTTTGTTTTTTTTTTTGTTTTTTTTTTTGTTTTTTGTTTTTTATCGCGGTTCTTTAATTTATCATCACCAAAATAATATCGATTTTAGATTGCCTTAAACCACGTGTTCAAAGTAAAATGTAAAACTTGTACAGTTGGTCACTTTTGCGTGGTAAAATATACTCTGTGCATTAATAAGAATAGCTATATAAGAGTAATAAAAGTTGATCACTCAGTAATGATAATATTTTATATTTTACTACTATTAATGGTATCGGTCGGTTTTGAAAAATTGTTGCTAAAGAACCCCATTTTTGCCGAAAGTTATTTGCGCAGTAATTTTTGTGCAAGAAATTGATACCTTCAAATAAAGGTATTCTGGTACATCATTACAAAAATGTACAAAATAAACAAACATGCTCTACTGAGCAGGAGATGTAAAACAAGAACCGTGGTTTTTCTATCAAAAGGTTATTTCAATGTAAACAAATACGTTGAAATTTCATTCCCTTCAGATATAAGGAGTTTAAATCGAAATGACCTTGATGTAATTGTGTCCATATCAATTTGGAAAATAGAGTTATACAACTTTTTTCTTTATGAATTCTAGTTATTCAACCAGTGAAAATTGCGTGAAAATTCGCTTAATACATTATTGTAACTAAACATGCATATATACTTATATGTATATTGAATTATCTTTTTGTCAATTCATAAATAGGTGATACTGAAATGTATGAGTGAGGTGGAAGAATCAGTGAGTGAATGTTTAATAAAAATCCACAATGATTTTATAAATATACTGCCATTTGAAAGTTGTATTGTGGAAAAAAAAAAACATTATTGTAACAGTTCTAAAAATTAAAAAAAAAAATATTTGTTATAATTTTTTTTTGGATTATAGCATTTTCCATCCCCATTTTTATTAGATTTTTTTTCTGAATAATGTTACTCTTCTTTCCTTTATTTGACAATATAAAGATCAAAAGTTAACGTATGCTAAACAACTGTTAACGCATTCCAAAATCAAAACAGAAAATCTTTTTTTCTGTTTTAAGCATATTGCCCTTAGGTATTTACAAAACTCAACAAATAACACAGTTTACAAGATATTTATTGGTGCGAATATTAAAAGTTTAAAGAACGCAAGCCATCGTTTACATAGCTAGATTTTACGGAGTAAATTTCCTCCCAAAACCTATCACTGAAACAGTTTTCACTACCACATAACAATTTGAAAAAGGCAAAAATCTACAGGGTAAATTTCCTCTAAAAAATGACACTGATACAGTTAACATACAGTAGTCAATTCAAAAGCGACTGTCCATGATATAAAAAGATTTTACGGAGTAAATTTCCTCCCGAAAATTATCACTGATACAGTATTCACTACAAACAATTACAAATTGAAAATAGCAAAAATCTAGAGAGTAAATTTCCTCTCTAAATTCACATTGGTGCATTGTACATTCAGTATGTCAATGCCAAATCAACCACCGTTTACATAGCCAGATTTTACGGAGTAAATTTCCTCCCATAGAATTTCACTGATAGAGTGTTCACTACTTTAATTACAGTTTGTTACTAATAAAAATTCAGAGAGTAAATTACCTCTCAAAATTCACGTCGGTGGATTGTACATTCAGTACTTCAATGCCAAATCAACCATCGTTTACATTGCTAGATTTTACGGAGTAAATTTCCTCCCAAAGAATTTCACTGATACAGTTTTCTCTACTAACATTACAAATTAGTACTAACAAAAATCTACAGAGTAAATTTCCTCTCTAAATTCACGTCGGTGCATTGTACATTCAGTATTTCAAAGCCAAAGAAACCATCGTTTACATAGCTACATTTTACGGAGTAAATTTCCTCCCAAAGAATATCACTGATACATTGTTCACCACTATGTTTCAAAATAGAAAAAAAACTCTACAGAGTAAATTTCCTCTCAAAATGCACGTCGGTGCATTGTACATTCAGTATTTCAATGCCAAATCAACCATCGTTTACACAGCTAGATTTTACGGAGTAAATTTCCTCCCAAAGACTATCACTGATATAGTGTACACAACTACATTTCATCTAGAGAGGAAATTTCCTCTCAAAATGACATTCATACGGTAAACATACAGCAGTCAATTCAGAAGCGACTATCCTTTATATGACAAGACTTTACGGAGTAAATTTCCTCCCAAAGAATTTCACTGATAGAGTGTTCACTACTTACATTACAGTTTGTTATTAACAAAAATCTAGAGAGTAAATTTCCTCTCTAAATTCACGTCGGTGTATTGTACATTCGGTATTTCAATGCCAAATCAACTATCGTTAACATAGCTGGGTTTTACGGAGTAAATTTCCTCCCAAAGAATAACACTGATACATATTGTTCACCACTACATTTCAACATAGAAAAAAAGTCTACAGAGTAAATTTCCTCTCAAAATGCACGTCGGTGCATTGTACATTCAGTATTTCAAAGCCAAATCAACCATCGTTTACACAGCTAGATTTTACGGAGTAAATTTCCTCCCAAAGACTATCACTGATATAGTGTACACAACTACATTACAAGTTGAAAATAGCAAAAATCTGGAGAGGAAATTTCCTCTCAAAATGACATTCATACAGTAAAAATACAGTAGTCAATTCAGAAGCGACTATCCTTTAGATAACAAGGCTTTACGGAGTAAATTTCCTCCCAAAGAATTTCACTGATAGAGTGTTCACTACTTACGTTACAGTTTGTTATTAACAAAAATCTACAGAGTAAATTTCCTCTCTAAATTCACGTCGGTGCATTGTACATTCAGTATTTCAATGCCGAATCAACCATCGTTTACGCAGCTAGATTTTACAGAGTAAATTTCCTCCCAAAGACTATCACTGATATAGTGTTCACTACCACATTACAATTTGAAAAAGGCAAAAATATACAGGGTAAATTTCCTCTAAAAAATGACACTGATACAGTTAGCATACAGTAGTCAATTCAAAAGCGACTATCCTTGATATAAAAATATTTTACGGAGTAAATTTCCTCCCAAAGAATATCACTGATACAGTAATCACTACAACAATTACAATTTGAAAATAGCAAAAATTTACAGAGTAAATTTCCTCTCTAAACTCACATTGGTGCATTGTACATTCAGTATTTCAAAGCCAAAGCAACCATCATTAACATACTAGATTTTACATTCATTATTCGCAGATAGAAAATAAACATCTAAAAATAAATTAATACAATATACACTTTTTACAGGAAAAAAACATACATTTTACATCTTATTCAAAAAAAGACTTTCAAGGGACATTTTTATCTCAATATACTAATGATGAAATACATTATTATTTAATCTATAAATAAACAACGAAGAATCTATACAAACACATACAGTTTTTTTGACTGATTTCAAGGCGTATTCAACGAGGGGAGGGGGTTCAATGCGCATACAGTAGCATGGTGACGTCACAAACAATATCTCAAAGTACGTTGAAAACTGTATTGTCCAGTCTATATCCGCGAAGAAAAAAGGAGAAGGAGGCAAGTCCCTCTCTTGATTATTGTCGAACAGTTTGATTTCAAACACATCTATCACATTTACTTTCTTTGACCGAAGCTCCACTTCTATGCTTTCCTTAAGGCTGATGCCATTGAACACTTGCTGAATGCATTTCAAACATGTCCAAAAGAAATTTGGCCGCCATATTTTTAACAAATCCATTGTTGACCTATTGATAAAATTTTTAAACTCGTAAATCATCTCATATAATTATTTTTAAACTTTCAATTTTTCAAAGAAAACATCCACCTTGACCAAGGATCGAAATCCTCATGGAACTAGTAATGTAGTTAAGGATAGAATTCATATGCCAGACACTACCTCAATTACATTTATCGTTACATTTATACATATATAATTATAAATTTACCTTTATTATTCAATGTTTGGTCTTGGTTTCCTTATTTCTCCATTCATCAGAAAACAGTCACTTTTATATATCCAGTCGTCACTTAAACCACTCCTGAAATAATTTTGTTCACCTATTGAAGGGCGGTCTAACTTGGTTTTCTTTCTCTAATTTGCTGCGTGTTCCCTGCAACTTTGAAGTGGAGAAGCCACTGGGCACGATGCAAATATCCGATACCGCCAATTTCAAAACTGCCTTACACACAAATCCTCATGTGGGGATAATACACATGTAACCGGAAACGGAAAAATAAACTGTTTTCACACAGAACCAGAAAACAAATTCATTGTTTTCAAGATAAATGAATGATTTAGCGTCAATAGGTTGTTGTGAGAGAAAATTGAGATGGTCTGTTTCTTATCATTTCATCATTTTCTTTTCCGGTGCGTGAATCCCCGCTGTTACATTTGTAATCAAACCCTTGTATTGGATAGAGCTGCGGCCATGTCATAATATTCTGACCTAAATCAAGCTGTAAGTTCCATATTTTTTCACCATCAAAATCTAAGCCCGAAAAAATCATAAGTCGCCTTAGCTATTTACATTTTGTTGATATGTGTACTCTGCTGCAATTGCATAGACACTATCTTTCATGCAGCAGTTACCGATATTTAGGTTTCAAAGATGTGATTAAAAATCATTGACTGTTATTCGTTTTAGTTGACCTATCGACACTAACATCATGGGGTCAAAAAAGAGAAAAATAGACTTTAGAAAAAGCTAACGCAAAAGCAAAACTTCTAAAACTTGTTTTAAGCTTTTAATTTTAAAAACTCAAATAATGTAAATCATTTAAAAATTAAATTAAAAAAAATATATACTAGTATATCGCCTTCCTTTTTATATGCCTGTATTTTCTATTCCAAACTGTAATTTATTATTTACGACTTGTATTCGATAATGGTGTTTTGGGTGTTATAACATCTGATCTTAATTACTATAAAACCGTTATTTCAAAATTTTGTAAGCATCTTAATATATTATCTATCAAACCTGAAACCGCAAATTTACATCTGAGAAATTGTTAATTATGTAAATCCATTGAAGTTTATTGCATTTTACTAAGTTACATGTTTTACATATACTCTACTACTACATGTATCGCATATGTATATTTATTTGATGTAACAGTATATTAATTAATACATTAATGAAAATATTTATTTTATAAGATGTAACAAAAATATGAACAGTAAACATGTACATTCAAAGAAATCTTGTCCGATTGACGCGTCCGATGAAGTCAATAAAAGTGTAATTGATGCAAATCACCCGTATTCCCCAAACGCTGGCAAGACAGTTTACGGCAGTAGATTTTGATTTCAGGAGGGTGGATCCTAGGTTTTCAGCTTTTTTTGGTTAAAGAAAAATACTTGATACATTCCTTCATTTATTTCTATCAGTGAAATTTTTACATTAAAATGAAAATATTAACATAGCCAATCAGGATGTGTCTAGTTATCACAACGGTAAATGTTTTCACCAAACAAATCGTAAAAAAAAAAGAATCTGGTAATTGTTTACTTGAAAAAAAATATTTAACAGGAGATGTTAAACATTACCTGTCACACTAGCTAAAACATCCTCACACACAAAACGGTATTTTCTGACTTTTTCCATTTGCAAACAGGGCTACCTCAAATTCACGCGTTTTTTAATGTCTTTATAAACATTCCTAGTGCATCACAGGTTGTAGCCCCCCATGCCCGAAAAAAGCTCATTAAAAAAAAAACCTTTATTTGTTCAAAAAGTACATAAAATTTACTAGGCACAGGTACAAAAGTTGTAAAAAAGGATTGGAAGAGAATAGAAAAACGTCTCAAAAGAAAGGAAAATCAATTTGATATTTGACTTAAAGACGTACAACACACTGGGGGAGATAACTCTTGCGATTTCAATTAAACGTTTGACGTGACGTCGTTTAACGTCAAAAATAAAGCGTCAAAACGACGAGTAAAACGATCCCGATGTATATCAATCATGAAAGAAAATTGGGATATGGGGCTTGGCTGTGATTGTGCGTACCATACTCAATCAATAAGTTTTTTTTTTTAATTAACCCGATTCAACTCCTTAAAAAGCAAGACATAAAATACCATCCCTTAATGTTTATTTCATTTTATTTCATATACAATAAATTGTATTTTTTATCAGAGCGCAGCATTTTTTTTTATTCTGAAAATTTCATTTTACATTGCCGAAAATCTCTTTATGTACAATTGGCTATATAACATTCCGATTAATGATCTTCATTACAATTGGTGCATACACGATATAAATACATGTATTATGTTTCTTCTTTAATAAAACAACAATAAATAAACAAAAAAACTTTTTACAATGTGAAATCGATGTTGTTCTCAGACCCTTACTGATCAAAGAGGAACAACTCTGAAAATGTAGGTCTGGAGATGTTTATTTTCCTCCCTTTATTCACGATTTTCCACAGAATCAGATACATTTACAGCAAGACCTGATAAATCCGAGAATTGAATACTATAGACCTCATATACACAATGTAAGTATAGAATTGAAAAGAATTGTTCACTTGTACTGAAATTATCTGCATTTATGAATATCCTATTGCAGCAAATCGTAACTGACTTTCTGTCAACAATGTCGGTTCGCATTTCCTCGAATCAAAACAAAACGTAGCCGATAAGATTTTAAAATATATCAATGTGCGATTTGATATCAATTGAAAAAGATGAAGAGTTTAATGTTTGATATTTTGAAGTTAATGTGGACGAATACGGAATTTTCATTTTAACTTTAGAAGCGACGACATTGAAAGAATATCATAAGGGGTTTATGTACATCTAGGCCTAATGCAAATGTCGATGTATCCCCACGGCCACATACTGTCTCGTTTGAAAAAATGACATGAAAGAAACTACAATTATTCCATTTATATCACAGGAGAGTTGAACATACACCATTTTTTAATGAATAAAATTAAAGAAATAAAATTAAAAATCAACATATTCAAGTTCAACAAAACTTGAATGCGTATCCAGGTTTCATGTTATATGGAATACATAACGCATACGTATATATTGACTAAACACTAAAATCTTTCAGTAATTTTTCCTGAAACATATTAAAAGAGTAGTCAATATTTATTCTGCATTCATGAATTTAAAAAATAATGCCTACCTCCGGGATTCTTGACGAAATACCAGTATATTTGCACTGTAAAAGACGTTTCGTCAAACGCTAATGGTCTGCGACGCAAAAAAGGAAGGGGTGGGGGTGATAGGGGTATTCAAAAAATGCCTTAAAATCTACATTTAGATACGCTTTACATATGAGAACTTTTAAATTTGTAAGTTTATTTATTTTTCAAGCAAAATCAATATTCCAATTTAATTTTTTTAATGTGTATTTGTAGTTTCATATAACAAAGTGATCGACCCCCGTCTGAAAGACGCGCGGGAACGTGATTTATTAAGAAAGGGGGAGGGGGTAACTTTCCGCTTTTAAATCAAAACTGGTCGTACAAAAATTGTACAAAAAATTATAAAGATTATTTTTACTACCAGCTACCTATAGAAAGTTTTTTACCAAAATTAAACGACAGGTTTTTTCACAAAAAAATTTTGAATTTGAAAAATAGGCAATTTTCAAGGCTTAGAAAATGCATAGTTTTTTAGTTTAAGGTCTTTAATAATTGTTTTGATGACATGTATATCAAAAAGATGACTATATTTTTGTGTTAAATGGTTAAAGGAATAAGCCAATGAAATTTGACATTTATATCTAACCTGATTTTTTTGAAAATCAAGGTTTAAGTAGTTCATTGATTAAAAATTTTCTCTCCTTGTAAACAACTAAAGGGGGGTAACTTTCGGAAGTTCCTGTCCAAAAACCACTCGAACGATTTTGTCCAAAATATGCATACATGCAGTAGATATAGTCATGCACTAAATATACAAAAATAACGAAAATTAATTACGACAGGAATTTTTTGGGGTAGGTGTGTTGTACATCCTTAAGTTTAAACTGAAGTTTATTTTGATCGGTCAATTACCTGTGTGATACATCTACCCATTTAGTACTCCTCCTCCCTCTTGTTTAACCAGGAAATGATACCAACTTCCCGGAATTTCGTACCCTTTTCCCAATAATTCAACTCGCAGTACTTCCAGAATTACCAAGTTATATCGTACCCGAAGTTAATTTATACAAAGGGAAATAGAATTATATGGAAATACGTAAAACAAAAATTGAAAGACAGCTAATTTCTACTAACGATTTAGTTTCCCACAGCATTGTAAAATTAATAATTTTTATAACTGTCTTTTTCTTTAATTTACTTTTTTTTTTACAGTAATTGATTAATATGACCCCCCCCCCAAAAAAAAAAAAGAATGGGTGCAAAGGATTCTTAATAATTAGTTTTGTACCTTTGTTTTAAACCCAATTAACTGTAGACATTAATTGCCGTGCAAAAATCTCTCGGGGAAGTTTCACAGATTAACGTTAATTCAGCTTGTATTGAGTTCGCTCTCCAGATAGGTTTTCTTGGCATGTTTCCTTTCTTTGAAAGGATATCTATCAATACTTCTAAAAAGAACTTTTAAAAATATATAATAAAAAAATTAATAAGGAAAAAGGAATACTGATAAAATTTTGTTGCTGACTTAAAAATTCAAATTTATATGTACATCATTTTTAGAATAAAAAAAAAATGCATTCTTTTATTTAAGCATAATTTTTCTTGATATCTAGGCAATAAAGTGTATTTTTTTCACTTAATTGAGTGCATGAAAGTAATTGCGACTTCGGCAGGATGGGCAATGTGATACCTCATTAGACCTAAAGAATACATGCTGAGCACATATTGCTCCTAATCGAGAATTAATGGATGGAGGATCTGATAACCATATGTACTTAACTGTGTGGGATTGTTTTGCATAACATGGAATAAAGAAAGTATTTTTGTAGACACTATATTTTGAACTAAGACAGAATGTCCATTTTTTTGGCAACTTCATGTACCTAATAATAGCAATTCTCTGGAACCCTTTCGACAAGACATACAAGATCTGTTGTCGAAAAGTTTTGCTAAGAACAGTTTTTTCTTTCAAATTTCTCAAAAATAATTTAGTCTATCTGTACATTTTTTAATTATTAAATATTTCAAAGAGAGTAATTCTTAAACACTCGGGAATTCAACTTAATAAAAATAATCGATATCAGCCTGTGAAAAAGAAAAGATAATCTCGGCCTTATCCAAGTTCCCCTGTGATTACATAGTGTAGGGATTACATGGTGAAGTGATTACATAATACATTTATATTTCTTTAAATTTGTGAATATACAAATTGTACAGTGTTAGTGTTAAAAGTTTAAAAAAGGCATGTTTAAATTAAAAAAGAAGAAATACATGAAATAGACAGATTGTGTAACTGTAATTACGCTACATAAATAATATATATCTTATTAAATCTTTACAATCATTCTTTACAATTTTTTGCAGTCTGACATCCAATTAACTGTAAATAATAAATTACAGTAGGATCGAAAGACACTGGCATAAAGATAGCAAATCATTTACAATATTAGAGTTCTATTGTCAAAAATAAGTGTTTTTATAAAGCTTATTTTCTCTTTTTTAATCTCATTGTGTAAGTGTAGATATATCATCGAAAAGGAATAATTGTCCGTGATTTTTTTTCACATCTTCATGATCTTTCGAACCGCATATTTCATATGTATTTACAAAAAATAATAAATACTACGACACGAGTAGATAAAGTTAAATGCACTCACAGCTGAGTATAATGTTAAATATCAACAAATTGTAAGTAATAGTGTGGCAACTAGTGCGTTTCACAGGCTTAGATTTTGGAGGTGAGAAAATGTTGAAATTACAGTTTAATTTAGGCCAGTTTATTATGACATGGCTGCAGCTCTATCCAATACAAAGGGTTGATTACAAGTGTAACAGCGGGGATTCACAGCGGAAATGAAAATGGTTAAATGATGAGAAGCCATTAGACTATCACAATTTTCTCTCACAACAACCTAATTCATTTATCTTGAAAACGATGGATTTGTTTTTAAGTTCTGTGTTAAAACAGCTTATTTTTCCGTTTCCCGTTTCATATCCTACATATATAAGATTTGTGTGTATGGCAGTTTTGAAAATGGCGGCATCGGATATTTGCATTCTGCCCAGTGGTTCATCTACTTCAAAATCACAGAGAACACGAAACAAGTTAGAGAAAGAAATCCAAGTTACACTGCCCCACATTTTGTGAACACAATTATTTCAGGAGTGGTTTAAGTGACGACTGGGTATAAAAGTGACTGTTTTCTGATGAATGGAGAAATAAGGAAACCAAGACCAAACATTGAACAATAAAGGTAAATTTGCAATTATATAATTATGTGTATGTTACGATGAAGTGTAATTAAGGAAGTGTCTTCAGATGAATTCTACCCTTAACTACAGTTCATGAGGATTTCAATCCTTGGTCAAGGTGGTTGCTTTCTTTATTGTGTGAAATGCTAAACACTTTAGCTATCATTTTATTTGGAGTAAAACTACCCGCATGCATGTACATGTTTTTATTAACCTCTCTGAACCTTTTAAAATTAATGGCGGTAGTAATACGTGTTTTAATTGCATATGTCCTGTCTGAACTCATCTGAATGCAAAATCGTGTTTCATGCAATAGTATATGATCTGGATTTATATGATAAAGGGACATCATTCTCAAATAAAATCTATCTTGTCTTTGTTTGTTTAAACGTGTGTGTAGACTGAGGGTATATGTACGCGTTCTTTAGATGAATGAAATTTTCATACGGAAAACCAACGGAAAAACTATTTTTCGATTTTACAAAAATTGTGCAAGCAACACTACTCGACTGTGGTGCACATTATGTAATCCGGCATGCCTGAAGAAATAAATGCCCGTGAGTTTTGAAAAATTGAAAGTTTGAAAACAATTATATGAGATGATTTACGAGTTTAAAAATTTTATCAATAGGTCAACTATGGATTTGTTCAAAATATGGCGGCCATATTTCCTTTGGACATGTTGGGAATGCATTCAGCAAGTGTTCAATGCCATCAGCCATAAGGAAGGCATAGAAGTATCGCTTCGGTCAAAGAAAGTAAATGTGATAGATGTGTTTGAAATCAAACTGTTCGACAATAATCAAGAGAGGGAATTGCCTCCTTCACCCTTTTTTCTTCGCGGATATAGACTGGACAATACAGTTTTCAACGTACTTTGAGATATTGTTTGTGACATCACCATGCTACTGCATGCGCACTGAACCCCCTCCCCTCGTTGAATACGCCTTGAAATCAGTGAAAAAAACTGTATGTGTTTGTATAGATTATTTTTTGTTTATTTATAGATTAAATAATAATGTATTTCATCATTAGTATATTGAGATAGAAATGTCCCTTGAAAGTCTTTTTTTGAATAAGATGTAAAATGTATGTTTTTTTTCCTGTAAAAAGTTTTTTTTAGAGGAAATTACCCTCTGATATTCTGCTGTTTTCTATATATAATGTTTATTTTCTATCTGCGAATAATGAATGTAAAATCTAGTATGTTAATGATGGTTGCTTTGGCTTTGAAATACTGAATGTACAATGCACCAATGTGAGTTTAGAGAGGAGATTTACTCTGTAAATTTTTGCTATTTTCAAATTGTAATTGTTGTAGTGAATACTGTATCAGTGATATTCTTTGGGAGGAAATTTACTCCGTAAAATATTTTTATATCAAGGATAGTCGCTTTTGAATTGACTACTGTATGCTAACTGTATCAGTGTCATTTTTGAGAGGAAATTTACCCTGCAGATTTTTGCCTTTTTCAAATTGTAATGTGGTAGTGAACATTGTATCAGTGATAGTCTTTGGGAGGAAATTTACTCCGTAAAATCTAGCTGCATAAACGATGGTTGACTTGGCATTTAAATACTGAATGTACAATGCACCGAAGTGAATTTACAGAGGAAATTTACTCTCTGGATTTTTGTTAATAACAAACTGTAATGTAAGTAGTGAACACTCTATCAGTGAAATTCTTGGGGAGGAAATTTACTCCGTAAAGTCTTGTTATGTAGAGGATAGTCGCATCTGAATTGACTACTGTATGTTTACTGTATGAATGTCATTTTGGGAGGAAATTTTCTCTCTAGATTTTTGCTATTTTCAAATTTTAATGTAGTTGTGTACACTATATCAGTTATATTCTTTGGGAGGAAATTTACTCCGTAAAATCTAGCTGTGTAAACGTTGGTTTCTTTGGCTTTGAAATACTGAATGTGCAACGCACAGACGTGAATTTAGAGAGGAAATTTACTCTGTACATTTTTGTTATAAACAAACTATAATGATAGTAGTGAACACTGTATCAGTGATATTCTTTGGGAGGAAATTTACTCCGTAAAATCTAGCTATGTTAACGATAGTTGATTTGGCATTGAAATACTGAATGTACAATACACCGATGTGAATTTGGAGAGGAAATTTACTCTCTAGATTTTTGTTAATAACAAACTGTAATGTAAGTAGTGAACACTGTATCAGTGAAATTCTTTGGGAGGAAATTTACTCCGTAAAGTCTTGTTTTATAAATGATAGTCGCTTTTGAATTGACTACTGTATGTTTACTGTATGAATGTCATTTTGAGAGGAAATTTCCTCTCTAGATTTTTGCTATTTTCAAATTGTAATGTAGTTGTATACACTATATCAGTGATAGTCTTTGGGAGGAAATTTACTCCGTAAAATCTAGCTGTGTAAACGATGGTTTACTTGGCTTTGAAATACTGAATGTACAATGCACCGACGTGGATTTAGAGAGGAAATTTACTCTGTAATTTTTTTTTCTATTTTGAAATGTAGTGGTGAACAATGTATCAGTGATATTCTTTGGGAGGAAATTAACTCCGTAAAGTGTAGCTATGTAAACGATTGTTTCTTTGGCTTTGAAATACTGAATGTACAATGCACCGACGTGAATTTAGATAGGAAATTTACTCTGTAGATTTTTGTTAGTACTAATTTGCAATGTTAGTAGTGAACACTGTATCAGTGAAATTCTTTGGGAGGAAATTTACTCCGTAAAATCTAGCTGTGTAAACGATGGTTGATTTGGCATTGAAATACTGAATGTACAATACACCGACGTGAATTTAGAGAGGAAATTTACTCTCTAGATTTTTGTTTATAACAAACTGTAATGAAAGTAGTGAACACTGTATCAGTGAAAACTTTGGGAGGAAATTTACTCCGTAAAATCTAGCAATGTAAACGATGGTTGATTTGGCATTGAAATACTGAATGTACAATGCACCAATGTGCATTTAGAGAGGAAATTTACTCTCTAGATTTTTGCTATTTTCAAATTGTAATTTTTGTAGTGAATACTTTATCAGTGATATTCTTTGGGAGGAAATTTACTCCGTAAAACCTTGTTTAATCATGGATAGTCGCTTTTGAATTGACTTCTGAATGTTAACTGTATCAGTGTCATTTTTGAGAGGAAATTTACCCTGTAGATTTTGTCTTTTTCAAATTGTAATGTGGTAGTGAAAACTGTTTCAGTGATAGTTTTTGGGAGGAAATTTACTCCGTAAAATCTAGCTATGTAAACGATGATTTGCGTTCTTTTAACTTTTAGTATTTGCACCAATAAATATCTTGTAAAATGTGTTATTTGTTGAGTTTTGTCAATACCTAAGGGCAAAATGCTTAAAACAGAAAAAAAGATTTTCTGTTTTGATTTTGGAATGCGTTTGTTATAAACCTCATTTGATTCTTAAAATACAAAATCATTCTCTGGTATTTAAACACAAATGAAAAAAGCATAAATTTTGCAATATGATAAAAATCTTGCCTACTGAAGGCACAGAATAAAAAGCGGGAATTGATATTTATAAAAAAAAATGAAATGCATATGGTGTGTCTTGTAAAAATTGTAAAAACAGATTTATAAATAAAAAAAATCTAACCCTTGATGAATACAGTTGTTTTAATGAAATCAAAGCAATTACCGGTTAATAAAATAAATCCGATTTTTTACTTGGTCGTTAAAGAGAAAATGAGGGAGAAATTTTTTTTAAGGATGGCTCAGGTATCTGATTAATAATGACAGAAACAGCCACTTTGAATTATCGCGAAGAAGAATGACTCAGGGAAAAACGATACTTCTATTCAATCACCTTTAGTCTGATGTTATCTGATTTCTTTTAACAACGTATCCGGTATGCTCTTTATGTCACGTTCTCAGGCAAATTGTTTAGATATATAGAAATTTCCTTCATACAACCGAATTATTAGACCATTGAAAATCTTGACATTGTTACACTGCCCAGTCGATTTCTTAAAAAGAAAAACATCAAATTAGAAAGGTACTACATTGCAGAAAGTAGAAAGTACATTTTTTTACATCAATCATGACCCATTAATTCAGGGTTAGAATAGACTGCAGACTCGGGACCGAGAGAAGTGAGAGGCAGAGAATCTACGGGCAGATCGAATTACGGTTCGCCGACAGTGGAAGTGTTGCCTGCTAACCATAACCCTGACGTTCCCCGCCGGGTTGCCTGCTCATAAAACTATTTTCTGTTGGAGATGAAAACTGTAGTAACGTTCTCGTATTTAACGTCACTTCTTTTCTTATATTTCAACCGGATATACCAAATACGTATCAATTTTATTACACCCCGTACACTGCCAAAACATTAGTGAAGTTATTTTCATCTAACTCAATTCCAGCAGTGTTTCTTTCGTTGCGAGATAAGGTTCCTTTGAATGAAATCGTATAAACCGAGGTACCGTATCATCCAACTCCATCCCAGCAGTGCTACTTTCTTTGCGATATAAGGGTCCTTCGGATGAGATCGTATAAACCGAGGTACCGTATCACGATAGATGCTGACACTAAAAGACCCCCACCCTGCTCAATGGCCGTGAGACACGAGTATAAGACAAAAAATAAAGCTTTCAACCGGCAAGTGGTGGCGTCTCCATATGAGTGAAAAAAGTCTCGAGAGGACCTTAAGCAACATATAATTAATCAACCAATCTCAACAAGATGGATTGTACAAATAAATAATTGGTAAAGGAGTAACAAATCCCTAGACAATATTACGTAACTAGCAACAGTTAATTTGACAGTTACAGAGTGTCAATTGGAATGCCTTAATTCTATTTCAAAGGGAATAAGATAAATAGGACAAAATTTACAAGACCACATTTTAAAACAGATAAATATTTTCAAAGATAAATGTACGAATTAAGTTTAAAATATTAAAAGGTTATTATAATTCAAAATTATCAGAATTTATAAATTGTTGATTATTTAGGATTCATCATTGTCCGTTACCTCCCTAATATTGTAATAGAATTTGAATGTAGCTACAATGGAATCTTTGATGTAACTTATCCTAATGTACGACGGGCAAGTTTAATTTTCCGTATAATAATGTAGTCCGTCACAACCAAATTTGAGTCACTTTCAAAGATAACATCGTAAATGATTCCAACAATGATTTTTTTTTCTAGGTTTGTACATGTATTTGATCTTTTTACTGAAATTTTGATCTTGATTACTGTTCGTTATTACACTGTGTCATACATCTTTACCATAAATAGAAACAGGTGTATTCTGGTGAATAAAAAAAAAAATCTGAGCAGTGGTTAGTTTTTATAAAATGTAGCGATAATTTTCTACACAAAACTAACACACGTCAATATATGTTAAAAGTAAAAAATCCCAAAACAGAGAGGACTTTTGGAATAGCATATTTCTTCTATTAACCACATATTTCTTTCTTTAAGAAGCCTTAATATTTTATTATAGCTATTTGTTTCGTTAGAATCTTTGACAAAATTGATATATTCAATACAAAAGTTCTAGAAGAATTTTAATTATTGTCAATGTTCACTTATTTATAAGGGAATACAAACACATATTCTAACTAAATCAATGTTTTTAACTTAGCTAGCATTAAAAAAAAAACAATATGAAAACATATTGCTCAATGCATTCCAATTTGAATAGAAACCAAAGAAAAAGAACAGAAACATATAAAGAAATACTTACATTTTATGGTAGATCAATGAAAAAAAATGTTTAAACAGATCCTGAATTTAACTAATTTAAGAGGGTTTAATCTTTGTTCAAATCAAAGAGCTATCATGCGAAAAGAGCTGAAGTATTGATCAATTTAAAGTCACCATTGTTGCCGATACCGATAACAGTAAAGCAAAGGATTTTGTACATTATTTTTACTGCCCAAAATGTTGTTACATAATAGCATTTAACAATAGTATGGTAAATTTTGCAAAGATTACCTTTATCAAAGAATTCTATTGCAGAAAACAATTCAGTAAGGATATCCGGAGTTCGGCAAAATGTGACATTTAAATCAAAATGCCGAACTTTTTGTAGTCGATGAAGAATCGGTTGAGTATAAATATCACGGGCCTAGCGTATTTATGAATATTTATGAGATGTCTCTAACGACAAGAAGAAACCCGGTGGTTTATATTATTTCCGGAATGTATTTTTTTATCATCGTTGATATGAAAACCATGTCAATGTTTTGTTTTTAATGCATTAAACACCGATTTAACGTTAAATTTCATGCCTAAAATAAATGAATTAATTTTTTTTTTCAATTTGTAGATTGTAAATAAATATGAAAACGAAAGAAAAGTATTACAAAAAAAAGAACATTTAAATGAGAAAAAAGTTTAAAAATTGAACTTAAATGAGAGTGATAAGGACGGAAACAAAAATAATATGTTCTACGGTGCGACCGTTGGGGCGAGCGCAGTTATTTACTATCAAAAACCTTTACACAGCTTTATTTTATTTCCAAAGGAATCGGGATCGAGATTCCGAACTTTTCGGAAGTTTCCGACAAAATCGGAAATACCCGAGCCGTTTAAGTGACGAAAGTATGACGTCAAATAAAAAGTCATGTAGACTTAGAACGCAAACGATAGTTTTGTGACAAGGATATAGCATATAAACGTTGTTTGTAATTTTTTTAAGTATGTTGTTGCTATGTTTTAGTCTTCAGGTTGCTATGCACCGCAAAGGATTACTGGGAGTTTGGAATTTTTTCACGCGGTGAGATAAAAATTTCTTGGAACAATGTGCAGATTTCAACCCGAATTTCCTCCGTTCGTACACGTTAGTCTATTGAGCTCGCTACGGGAGCGGCGCTTCGCGCCGCCTCGCTGCGCTCAATATTAATTTTACATATAAAAAACAACACTCAATAAAATGTAATCTGTTTAATTAGTAAATAAATAACAGCATAATCTATTTGCTTAATAATACAATAATTTACACCATAAAATAAAACAAAAAAGATGAAAATATGAAATATTTATTCCAAATACTTGAACTAAAATAATCAAACTAATAACAGCATTTACTTTCCGGCACTGATGATATGTACTTCCCTCTGAGTAAAATATAATTAAACAAGGCTGTTGGAAGAGTCGATCACTTTAATGCAACAAAAACATAACAGAATAGCATAATACATATAACAAAAGATATTGATACATTCCATTTAGTACCTGATTACAACAATACAGGTAAGGGTCCTGTACCCTAGGCTATTGATACAGACTACTGAATACTACAAGACAGGTAAGAGATCAATACCCTAGGCTATTGATACGGTCTACCGCGTACTACAGGACAGGTAAGAGTCCAATACCTTAGGCTATTGATACGGTCTACCGAGTACTACAAGACAGGTGAGAGTCCAGTACCCTAGGCTATTGATACGGTCTACCGAGTACTACAGGACAGGTTAGAGTCCAGTACCCTAGGCTATTGATACAGACTACTGAATACTACAAGACAGGTAAGAGTCCAATACCCTAGGCTATTGATACAGTCTACCAAGTACTACAGGACAGGTAAGAGTCCAATACCCTAGGCTATTGATATGGTCTACCGAGTACTACAGGACAGGTAAGTGACTGAACCCTAGGCTATTGATACTGTGTACTGAGCTCTACAGGACAGGTAATAGATCAGTACCCTAGGCTATTGATACAAACTACTGAGTACTACAGAACAGGTAAGAGTCCAATACCCTAGGCCATTGATATGGTCTACCGAGTACTACAAGACAGGTAAGAGACTGAACCCTAGGCTATTGATACGGTCTACCAAGTACTATAGGACAGGTTAGAGTTTAGTACCCTGGGCTATTGATATGGTCTACCGAATACTACAGGACAGGTAAGAGTCCAATACCATAAGCTATTGATACGGTCTACCGAATACTACAAGACAGGTAAGTGTCCAATACCCTAGGCTATTGATATGGTTTACCGAGTACTACAGGACAGGTAAGTGACTGAACCCTAGGCTATTGATACAGTCTACTGAGTACTACAGGACAGGTAGGAGATAAGTACCTTAAGCTATTGATACGGTCTACCAAGTACTACAGGACAGGTAAGATTCCAATACCCTAGGCTATTGATACGGTCTACCGAGTACTACAGGACAGGTAAGAGTCCAGTACCCTAGGCTATTGATACGGTCTACCGAGTACTACAGGACAGGTAAGAGACTGAACCCTAGGCTATTGATACGGTCTACCAAGTACTACAGGACAGGTTAGAGTCCAGTACCCTAGGCTATTGATATGGTCTACCGAATACTACAGGACAGGTAAGAGTCCAGTACCCTAGGCTATTGATACGGTCTACCGAGTACTACAGGACAGGTAAGTGACAAGTATCCTAGGCTATTGATATGCTCTACCAAGTACTACAAGACAGGTAAGAGTCCAATAGCCTGGGCTATTGATACGGTCTACTGAATAGTACAAGACAGGTAAGAGTCCAATACCCTAGGCTATTGATACGGTCTACCAAGTACTACAGGACAGGTAAGAGTCCAGTACCCTAGGCTATTGATATGGTCTACCGAGTACTACAGGACATGTAAGAGTCAAGTACCCTAGGCTATTGATCAGTCTACCGAATACTACTGGACAGGTAAGAGTCAAGTATCCTAGGCTATTGATACGGTCTACCGAATACTACAGGACAGGTAAGAGTCCAGTACCCTAGGCTATTAATACGGTCTACCAAATACTACAGGACAGGTAAGAGTCCAATACCCTAGGCTATTGATACAGTCTACCGAATACTACAGGACAGGAAAGAGTCAAGTACCCTACGCTATTGATACGGTCTACCAAGTACTTCAGGACAGGTAAGAGTCCAATACCCTAGGCTATTGATACGGTCTACCAAGTACTACAGGACAGGTAAGAGTCCAATACCCTAGGCTATTGATATGGTCTACCGAGTACTACAGGACAGGTAAGTGACTGAACCCTAGGCTATTGATACTGTGTACTGAGCTCTACAGGACAGGTAATAGATCAGTACCCTAGGCTATTGATACAAACTACTGAGTACTACAGAACAGGTAAGAGTCCAATACCCTAGACCATTGATATGGTCTACCGAGTACTACAAGACAGGTAAGAGACTGAACCCTAGGCTATTGATACGGTCTACCAAGTACTACAGGACAGGTTAGAGTCCAGTACCCTAGGCTATTGAAATGCTCTACCGAATACTACAAGACAGGTAAGAATCCAATACCCTAGGCTATTGATTCGGTTTACCGAGTCCTACAGGACAGGTAAGAGTCCAATACCCTTGGCTATTGATACAGTTTACGGAGCACTAGCTACAACAGAGGTAAGTGACCTGAACCCTAGGCTATTGATACGGTCTACCGAATACTACAGGACACGTAGGCGATCAGTACCTTAGGCTATTGATACGGTCTACCAAGTACTACAAAACAGGTAAGATTCCAATACCCTAGGCTATTGATACGGTCTACCGAGTACTAAGGACAGGTTAGAGTCCATTACCCTAGGCTATTGATACGGTCTACCGAGTACTACAGGACAGGTAAGAGTCCAGTACCCTAGGCTATTGATATGGTCTACCGAGTACTACAGGACAGGTAAGAGTCCAGTACCCTAGGCTATTGATACGGTCTACCGAGTACCACAGGACAGGTAAGTGACTGAACCCTACGCAGTACAGTTAAGGCAACATTTTCTATAAAAACTCACGGAATCTGATACATATAATGTTTAACAGTTTTATTTTTTAGCAAGACACTCTAGTTAAAACAGCTATTTGTGATCTTAAAGAGTATGTCCATTGCTTTTCGCATCGGTATTTTTTGTCATAATGTAACCCTCTACGGTCACTTGGTCTTCGGTTTTAGGTCAAAAAATGAAATGTCAAATTTGACCAAAAAGTGAAAGGGCATGGCAAACAAAAAATTAACTGCACAATGTTTTATGTTGTCACTATGTATCTATTCTTTCTTAAAAGTGATGCTCATTCAGTTAGTTTTCCGATATAACTAAGTTATTCAGCTAAAACAGACAGTAATGTATGAAAAATAGAATATTTTCCTAATTTCATCACGAATTATAAATTAACTAAAGAATTACAAAGTAATGAGCATCACTTTTTGAAAACTATACAATAAAATAAATAATTTAAAATAAAAACCTACTTTTTAGATTGTCGCCTTGCCCTTGCACTTTTTGATCAAAAATGAAATCTTGGAAGAGTCAATCTAAATTTAGTTTTCAAACGCATAACTGACCCAGCATGGGAGATAACTCTGGAGTACTTGATATAGTTTGTTCACCTCGTAAATTTAAAATAAATATACATGCGGGCAGGACTTGACTCTTTTTTTTACTAAATCAAACGGTATGCATAAAAATCCTTGACATTTCTTTCTTTTCTGTGTATTCGTTCTCCATACGTTGTATACATTTAATGTCTTTCAAACCTCCCGCATTTCCTCAACGATGTGTATATACACGTAGTATTTCACACAAATAGGTATAAATATTGCCGATATATTTATGTAGAACACAAATGGTTAATTAAAATATAGCCTTCATTATTAATTGATTAGATATCTATTCCCCTCTCTCACTACTGTACGCATAGGCGTCGAAACCGAGGAGGGGGGGGGGGGGGGGGGCTTAGCCTCCGTACTTAATATTTGCAAATTATATACATAATGTAGGCATTGGAATTTGCCTTTTTCTTTTGGCTTAACCCCTTCCCTCCCCCTTTTCAATCAGCCCGCTTTCATTTTGCTTCCGACGCCTATGGTACACACACTTGTGTTAATATTTTTTCTTTCTGCATACGAGGTAATGTTCTATGATCGCTTTCAATCAGACTGCTTACTGTTAATTAAGGGATATAAACTAAGTTATAAGTTTAAGGTACTAATTAGAAAGAATTGGGGTATACTGCTGTATTTGTTAAGGGGACAGCTATTTTATTTTAAGGGTGAGGGACTGGCAGATTTTAAAAATAAATACTTGCAGATCAGTGATCTCCCCCTCCCACGAATCAAAGTTTTTTTTTTTGCATTTTTTTTTTTTTTTTTTTGCATATAGGATTTTCAATGAAGAGGAGAATAAAGAAATAATCTGTCCTTCATCTTATTGATCGGAAATAAATATTAATCTGTTCTTCATTGACATGAAAATGAAAAAAAAAAATCTGACTTGGAAAAACTCGCCTGCCCCCCCCCCCCCCCCCCACCACCACCCCCTTTCCTTCAGAACAAATGGTGGTCCCCTATCCTATTTTGAAACAATTAGGGGGATCTCTAGTCTCCTGTTTTTGGTAATATTATTGAAAGATAAATGAACACAATGCACATGCTGGAAATAAGATCTTGATATTCATTAGTACCCTCCACACAAAATAGTAAGAAAGTTAAGAAATTCATTTCTTAATGGCCTTTTCAAAACCTGTACAGTTAATATATGAAAAAGTCAAATTATTATTTATCTAGACAATTTTATTTAATAAACATTTCTTTTCAAATCCAATGACAGACTATTGGAATGCTGGGCAGGTGCAAATTATTTCCATCATCTCATGTTCTTGTGGATAAAATGAATTCTGAAAATAGAAGAAAATTAGGAAATACCATTATTGAAAGTAATTTGTGTTTAAAAAATGAAATAAAAAAATGCATGGAAACATTTAACTTAGAATTTACATACATTGTGTAACGTGAAGCGGTCAACCACCCAAGGGTTAAACAGGCTCGCCGTTGCTTAACTTGCCTGAAATAGAGGGAGACTCTACCGCATCACCAGAAAAGCTAGCTCACTGGGGAGGCAGTACAAGTTCCCTATATACTATCCGCTACACATGTTTTCAATTCTTCTGTTAGGTTTTATTATCAAAACTTTGTATGGTTTATAGCTTATATTGAGCATACCATTTTCCTTAAATGATGGATTAACTTGCTGCCTGAATGAATCCATTTTCCAACATCTGGGAGTAGCTAGGCCTACAACACAATATATATGCAGTTATATGCTATGAGATTACTAAATATACATTGTAATGGATAAAATGGCATTACATTTGACATAACAAATTATGCTACATTGTATATTGTAGTGAATTTATGTTATTGATATAAATGAAAAAAAAAATACATTACAAAACTTCTCTGGGAAAGTGAAACCTCTGACATTTACAATAGTTATTGATAGAATATTTTCTATAAAAAAATTTTCTAAGTTTCCCCTTTACCAAAATGAAAAAAAAAACAATATGTAAAGCACATGCAAACTTTGAAAATGTGAAATGCTTTAGAAGTATACATACCCTGTGGAGAAATGATGCATTTTTTTAATTTATTCACTCTTTACGCCTGAAACTCTGGACAGCTACAATGATAAAAGTATTATACAAATATTTTTTAAATTAATGTACATGTACATGTAATCTAAACAAAAAATGATTTTTTTTTTCATTAATTTAGATATTCTAGAAAATTACAACCATTGATCTGAAGTGGGGCTTTTATGTTTTCAACACAATGTTACGGATATTTTTTTTTAAATTGTGTAGCATATTTGTATGTCAAAATACATTATTCTTTGTTTAGGCCTAGTCACTGGTGAATCATTGACTGAAACAATGAAAACATCTCATTCAATTTAGTTTAAATTTGTGTTACAGATGATCTCCATTATTACACATATTGTCTCAAAGAAAATGAGCTAATTGACAGGAACTCAGTACATATTTAGTGCAATTAATTTTTAATAATTCTAAAAAGTGTGCAACTTAGTATAGGAGGGGGGAGGGGGGGGGGTTGTTACACACAAGGCACTGCATAATTAGGCTACAGTTTTTCACTGACTGTACTAATACATTTAAATGAACATGAACACACTCGGGTTTTTTTTTATGTTAACAAAAGCATGTCTACATATTGTAGATCTACACATGTACCTATACTTATGCGTATACATACCTGGCCTAGATTAAAGTGCAGTGATTGATCTACGGAGCTTGAGCTGGTGCAAATCGTCTCAGTTTTCTGACATTTTCCGAAATAATGTCCTCATATTCTTGTAAAATGGAGAAGCAATGCCTTGTCTCTTATTTTATCCCTATTTTCTTTAAAGATTGTGTGGTTATTGCATTTAAATCCACTGCAAATCTCAGCTGATGTCGCGACGTTTTTAGATGTAAACAACATTCCGTGTCACCGAGTGCAAGCGCTTGGCTGAAGCCGAATGCAGACAAACGACACATTAAAAAGACAATCGTAACTACTCGGCCATTTTCCGAAAGAGAAATAACCTCGTACGCAGACTGTGTAGGAATCGGCAAATCACCGCACTATTTCTAGTCACGTGGTAGACAAGATGGCTGCGCCCAGCTATCCCATTTGTTTATGTTGTGGGGCAGCAAAAAGCAAATATTTTTGCATTTCCAGCAAAAAGTGTGTCTTGTTTAAAACAGAATCAATACTAAGTTTATTACTGAAAAATGAGGTGGACCTGACACCAATTAGAAGTCAACATATTTGTGACAATTGTCTTAAAACTCTTTCTGCAATACCGAATATTATAGAAAACGTTAAGAAAGCCTGTAAAAGCAATGAATGTAATGTGTCCGTAACATCTACAACAACAGCCATCACAACCACGCCCATTGATATTGGTAAACGACCTGCCAAGACACCGCCCTCACAACTTAGGTCAGGTCAGACAAAGAAGAGGGGCCAGCTGGTGAAGTAAGAGATAAAAAAATAACGTATTATTATATTCTACTTCCTTATATTTTGAAATTGTTATTTCATATGGTACTTTTAATTTACACGCTTTGTTTACAAGCAATGAATGACCTATACCCTATGAAAAGTGTGTAGGTTTAAATTTTAATAATATTGAACTGAGTGAGTAATTAAATATTTTGAAAAAGGTCTGTGGAGAAGTTGAAAGTTTCATCAAAAGATGCAGAGGAGTCCAGTTCCAAGGCATGCCGTAAACTACGTTTTGTGTCAACAGATCACTCGTATACGCCAAAGGATTTACAGACTGTGTCAGAGAAATTCTGTGACACCATAGCTGACAGTTTGCTGGAAAAAATATTGAATCCAGTTTTTGAAAAGTATAAAGTAGTTTATTTAGTAAAGCTTATAATTTCCCATGCTTTCATTTTTTATGTGAATATCTTGACATTATCTACATGTGTGCTTCGTATATGATGCAAATAATGAGTGTTGATAAGGTGTGTAAAAAATGAAAAAAAAAAGATATATATTATACACTCACTGATGATTTTTTTTGTTGAAAAGAAGAGAATTAAGTCTTTAATGTATAAAAAAAATAGACTTAGACATGAAATTTTAATTACTTGGAGAACACTGATTTTTTTTTATGCACCAGCAAGGCAAAGTCAAGATATTTCTACTTTAAAGTATTTATTGTTATTTTTTTGTTAATTTGAAGTTGACTTAAATTATTAAGTTATATGCTTCCTGGTTACATGTAGTGGTATATACAGTCAAATTGTTATTTTGATTTTAGAATTTTCCTCCATCTAAGTAAAATTTTTGTCAATTATGCTGTGTCTGTATATACCACTGCATTTGTTGATTTTAGTTTAGTTCGCATGTGTTATTTATTTTTCAGCTGTTTGAATTTCAACACGTAAAAATCTCTCCAGATTATTCCCAGTGAAGGGTTATCACATGTAAGGAATGCTGTTGTAGCATAGGAGAATATATGGCCAATTAGAACTATCGAATTTATGGAGATCCATTGTTGAAACAGTTTGTATTGAAAAATATTTATGGCATGTAATTACTTGTAGAATACATAAATATCTATACTATATATTCACCTGTAGTTCTATATACTGGGTATCAAGGCATGTATTCAGCCATTCAGTTGAGAACATCCAGGTTCAAATCCTGGAAACCCATGACTTAAAATTTTCATGTCTTTAAATAATTTTTTGGTAAAACATTGTCTTCATTATTTTGTATTTAACTGATTATAAAGATAAAGATAGCACATTTTTCTTAAAATACTTATATATGAATTAAATTTATATTGCAATTATATTCATATTATTTACTAGTACAGTAATTTGAAATTTCATAAACATCATTTTTGAAGATTAGAAATTGTAATATTTTTGTTCTTTGGGTTTATTTTCAGTGATTGTACTTCAATAATCAACAAACAACTAGAAAAATTGATTTATGGGAGGAAAAGTGTCCTTTTTAAAAAAGGAGCAGATATTCTACAAGGTTGCGGCTTGCATTAATGAAATGCAGTCAAACTGCCCCCTTCTCTTTGAGGTTTTATCCATGTCTTTAGGGACCGTTGATTCATCAGAGAAAAAGATTGCAACACTGGCCACCATTTATGGCATGATCCTTCATAGCAGGGACCCCCTTGCCTCTGGAATACAAAGAATGTATTCAACCTTGGCAATTCGATATCATGCAGATAACAAGGTACTTAAGTGAAATTGAGTAAAAAGCGTTTGACATACATGTACCGTATCTTTCAAACAAACACAAAACCAACAAACAAACAAACAAAGAAAAAATATACATTTACATATTTAAATACATTCTTATAATACATCTATGGATTGGAAAATGCATTCTTTTAAATGTATAGTTACAGTAATTAGAATTTATTATTTATTTACCGGCATGCTTTATTCTTTATAGCTCATGCAGAGACTCAATAAAGTCCACATCACTATGTCTGATTCGTCAAAAAGAAATTTGATTAAGGAGCTAGGAGGAGCACTTGAAGAAAACTTGATTAAAGATATTTGCAGTGGGAAAAATGGCAAATTTAATGGTGATAATCTGGACATAAGGGTCAATACAAATGATATACGAATGACCAACAAAGACAAGCACTACCATTTCTTTGCTTCAAATTTTGTAATGGACAGAGTGATGCCAGAAATTTGTGCTATTCAGGAGGCACCTGCTGTGTTTGCACCAGATGTAGATATTGACATAAATAATTTTTTTCTTAGTGACACTGAAGTAACAATTTATAAAGACAGTTTGAAAGTTCTTCTTGGTAGGGTCATGGCAGAAAATATTCCTGCATTTGAGTGGTTTAAAAAGGTTATACCTGGACATATTCCCCATATGTATCAGGAGGAAATGGCCAAGCCTTCGACAATACATCCCCTGTCCTTGAACAATGAGTGTTCATATGAAGGTTGTCTCAAAATACTACAGGAATATACTGAATGGATTAATAAATGGTACAGAAAGGCAGGCAGAGGTATTTCCTTGTTTATAAATATGAATAACCTATTTAAGAGAGTATTAATGATTATGTTTTATTTTAAATACAGTAATTCTAGGAAAAAAAGTGATATAACTTACCTGTGAAAAATTTGTGAATACATAAATCTAGTATTTAGAATCAATTGATCAACTTCATTTCTCACAGCAAATGAGTTAGATGGACTCCAAGTTCCTGTAGGTGGGGACCAGTTAACAAGAGTGAGATTTCAAGGCGCAAAAGTATGGCTGGTTGCCATACAATACAAGAGCGGATGGAACAACTTAACCCGATCATCATTGAGCTGTTTCACACTTTACAAGACTTTATAGAGGTAAAGTCCAACAACCTTTTCATCCAGTTATTATAGTCTAAAATTAAGATGTGCATTGCATTCTCATCTGGTTAATAACATTTTATATGACATGTATTAGATATTCCTATTCAGACACTTCATTTTACAGAAAATGTGCAAGAAGTTCTTGAAAATAAACCAAGGAAGAGATGTTGGAACTTTGGCTAACCTTAAAGTTGAAATCCAAAGAACAAATGTAAATGGAAATGTGAAAAGTAGATTTAAGGTACTGATTTATTAAAAAAGATCAAATGTTTACTGTTTTTTTGATTTAAAAAAAAAGATTATTAAATCTCCAATGTCAGAAGATAATTTCAGTATTCATTATTTATTTTTTTTTATAAATAGGCACATGAAGATTTCTTCACTTCTGTGGGTCATTCATACTTCCTGACTTACATAATGGAGAAGTTTCAAATGACCAATTTGTCTGACAAACCGGTGCATGATGCAGTTCCTGATAATATTGCCAATCTTCACCTGACAAGAAAAAAGGCCATTTTGGATGTTCTGCTCAATGAAATTCTTGCAGACCTGTATATTCCATTTAACACTCAGGTCAGTATGATATTAGTATAATTACTGGTATGATTTTAAAAAAAATATTTTACTTTGAAATGCTCCTTCTTAGCAAAATTCTTAAACATTAGTTATAGAAATCTTTTTTTATTCCCACAGGATCCCAACAAAGTCAACATATCTGTACAAGTTGGAGGACATTCTTTCAATGTTACTTCAAATGTTATTGACAAAATAGTGACAGTACCTATCAAGATTAATGAAAACATTTTTCACATTAAAGTTTCTTTATCCGGAGTGAGGGGAGGATGCAAATTAGATGTCAATGGAGTGGAACTCTACATGAAGTGCACAGATCCAGACAATGGCCATCAAGATGACCTTCATAATTATGTGATGAATTACCTGCAATGGTATTTTGTAGTTCTTCAGTTTCAAGACACTGTACACGAAGGTGATATCAAAAGAATGAATGTCATTTTGAAAAAAAATGATTCCCTTTTTCTATTCTCATTCAGCATTGTCGAAATACTTTACCGAGTGCATAGATTATATTCTGAAAACGGAAATCACTCTGCCCCCGGATTTTGCGTTAAGAGTTTGTGCAGCATCATTTGTAAATGTTCATGGAGGTGAAGGAAAAAACAAGGCAGCAGATATGCATAAAGAAAATGAGGTCAAGTTACTAAAAGATTTAATAAGAGGTTTAGGAGCAAACAAAACTGAAAACTCCATTGTTGCTATATCTAAAGCAGCTCCTGTCATACAAAAAATTGTACAAAATTATGACAATATGACACTGATTAAGAAAATTAACACAAGTCACAAGAAAAGGTCGTCAGAGGAGGACATTGGGGCCATGATTAAAGTTTTGAAGAAAAACTCTCCCTGGATTTACAATAAGGAACGCCGATTAAATTCCTTCAAAGGTTTCGAGAAATCACCTTTTTCATTTGATCAAACACTGTTTAAAGTGACCGTAAAAAATACCATTAAGAGGTTGCTGAGGGATATTCCAATTCCACCGGAAGATGATGAGGATGAAGAACAAGAAAGCGGTGAAGAGTCTGACACATTTTCTGCGGAGGAGGAAGACTGAAATTTTATGTATATCGGGTATGTGCTTGTACAGATCTGTATTAAGGAGCTTCAATCATTTACAATCACCATGAAATTAAATTATTTGTATAAATTACCTTTTAAGTTCACATCAAACTTTTGCTCCTGCAATTGCTGCAGCAATCTTTTGGTGGTCCGCAGAATAATGAATTGTTAAATCCAAAGTACTTTAATATAAAAAGTCTGAGGCAAGTTTCAGAATTTTTACAATACTGTATGACTTCTTCACTTAGTCCCTTTCTATTTTTGGCAATGTCATTATTATTGAAATAGAGTACTGCTGTGCACTGGGCTCCACTTCTACCAGCCCTTCCAATTTCTTGAAGATATTTTTCAAGTGTTGTAGGGGGTCTGCAATGGATGATCCTGGTAATGCACCTGGCATCCAAACCCATACCGAGTGCAACTGTTGCAAATACTAAACGTAGTATAGGGTTTTCCTTTTTTTAACTCCGTTATCACATGGCTTTTCATGGCCTCTGTATAATCTTTATGGAATTGTGCAAAGATACGGTTTTCTGGATTTGGTTCACCTACATACTGATGCTCCCTTAATTCTGAATTCACATACTGATAAAAGTAACCCAATGATTCTAAATTCTCCACGTAAACTATAGTCACAGGGAAATTTTCCCTCTTCTCTTTAAGCTCTTCACACAGAGGTTCAATAATTGTGTCCAACTTTTTAACTTTGTTAATATTAGGAGGTCGCACAATCTTTTCCAAGAAAATATTTGGCCTGTCGGGATTGGCTTTGATAATGACTGGATTTATATACTGTAGCACTTTTCCAAGACTTTCTATTGAGGTTTCAGTCGCTGTTGCTGTCAGTGATAAATGTGCTGCAGATGGAAACAAACAGGTTAGGTCTCCAAGTTTCTTAAACTTTGGTCTGAATTCTTCTCCCCTGTAAATATATTTTGTTCAAGGAAAAACTCATGCAAACCTTTAGAAGATTAACTGTGCTTTATTTCATGTATTTGGTCACCTAACAAATGAGGATGACCCATGAGTGCACAGGCACTTGTTTTGTAAAAATAAGTAGGGGTGCTCCATATAAGGAACAAGTGCCTGTGGATGAGTAGCTAGGATTTAAGATACTAGTAATTCATATCATTTTAATGAAGGAATGTCCTTGAGTTATGCGAGATGTTTTGCCTTTTAATAATTTTACCTTAGTCATTTATCATGTGAGGGACTGATATAGGCCTATACTTTTTAATGGAATATTTCTGTATTTCCTTACCATTCCTCTATCATGTGAACCTCATCAATGGTCACACAACAGACACCCTCCTGAAAAACTTTTGAGCGCAGAATTCTACCAAACTTTTTAGAGAAAATTGCTTCTGGATGACTGTAAAGGATCTCAACATCACCATCTGTGATACGCTGCATGTCTTTTGTGACCAGCTTTAAATGAAAACAACAACAAATAATTTTTTAATACTTTTATTTTTTTGTTCTTTATAGTGGTTATAGTACTACCTGGTATAATTAGGCTAGTTGAAGCAATACACCACGACCTGAATTTAAATGCATTCTCATTAAGTATAAAAGACTGCAGATAAATGATCCTGGTGAGTTTTGTATTCATTAGTACAAATTTAATAGTTTTGACTTTAATAAAAATACTTTCCCAATATATCTATGTTCTTCCATTAAGACCATTTAACATGTTTAAGTGCAGTTATACAGCTGTAGCTTCATCATGTTTAGGGGTGTGTGTTATTTTCTATTGACTGTACCGGACCATAGGGAAACTGTGTAATTGTTAAAATATATAAATAGATATATACTAAAATACAAACATAATAACAAGAGCACCCTATGTATCGGACCTATGAAATATCTGATCGATTTGTATGTACGTTTTAGGGGTGTACATGTACCTTCGAGACAGTTTCTTCTTCATCATCCGCGGAACGACACCCGGTTCCTTCAAAATTCAAGCACAAGGCCTTTACCCCCTTAGAGGAAAGGAAAGAAACTTGATCTACAATAATCGAGGTTAAGGGGGCAATGACAATGACGATCCCAGCTCTTTCTCTTTCGCCTTGTAAAAACCACGGGAGTAATTGGTACAGGACACTTTTACCATAACCAGTTGGTAACACACTTATAACATCCCGTCGCTCCCATAAATTTTTAAGAGTTTCCAACTGCTTTTCCTTTAGCGAAAAATCAATTCCCAACTTATTCCGAGCAAATTCGAGACTCTCCTCCATGTTGGGAACTACACATGCGGTATCACTTCCGGCGAATAATTTAAGAAGGTTTTCTCCTCTCTGCTTACGAGGTTATTTATCGTTCACGGAAATGGCCGAGTAGTTACGATTGATTAAAAAGAGAATTATTTCAAAGACATGCTATTTTATATACAAGAAAATCACTAATTATTTTCTATTAAAACATGAAGATATTGTTGTTTATTACAAATTGTTGCCAATATCGGTAAATAAGTAATTTTAAGCACCATTTCCTTATATAGATTAATCAGGGCGGAGCAACTGTCATGACGTCAGACCTCATTATGACTTCATTGCCATATTTTTTTTTCATGTGTTGCCTTAACTGTACTGCGTAGGCTATTGATACAGTCTACTGAGTACTACAGGACAGGTAGGAGATAAGTACCCTAGGCTATTGATACGGTCTACAAAGTACTACAGGACAGGTAAGATTCCAGTACCCTAGGCTATTGATACGGTCTACCGAGTACTACAGGACAGGTAAGAGTCCAGTACCCTAGGCTATTGATACGGTCTACCGAGTACTACAGGACAGGTAAGAGTCCAGTACCCTAGGCTATTGATACGGTCTACCGAGTTCTACAAGACAGGTAAGAGACCGAACCCAAGGCTATTGATACTGTATACCAAGTAATACAGGACAGGTTAGAGTCCAGTACCTTAGGTTATTGATATGGTCTACCGAGTACTACAGGACAGGTAAGAGTCCAATACCCTAGGCTATTGATACAGTCTACGGAATACTACAGGACAGGAAAGAGTCAATTACCCTAGGCTATTGATACGGTCTACCAAATACTACAGGACAGGTAAGAGTCAAGTACCCTAGGCTATTGATACGGTCTACCGAAAATACTACAGGACAGGTAAGAGTCCAATATTTTAGGCTATTGATACGGTCTACCGAGTACTACAGGACAGGTAAGTGACCAGTATCCTACGCAATAGATATGGTCTACTGACTACTACAGGAGAGGTAAGAGTTCAGTACCCTAGGCAATTGATATGGTCTACCGAGTACTACAACACAGGTAAGAGTCCAATACCCTTGGCAATTGATATGGTCTACTGAGTACTACAGGACAGGTAGGAGAGCAGTACCCTTAAGTTATTGATACAGTCTACCGAGTACTACAGGACAGGTAGGAGATAAGTACCCTAGGCTATTGATATGGTCTACCAAGTACTACTGGACAGGTAAGATTCCAATACCCTAGGCTATTGATACGGTCTACCGAGTACTACAGGATAGGTAAGAGTCCAGTTCCCTAGGCTATTGATATGGTATACCGAATACTACAGGACAGGTAAGAGACTGAACCCTAGGCTATTGATACGGTCTACCAAGTACTACAGGACAGGTTAGAGTCCAGTACCCTAGGCTATTGATATGGTCTACCGAATACTACAGGACAGGTAAGATTCCAATACCCTAGGCTATTGATACGGTCTACCGAGTACTACAGGACATGTAAGAGTCAAGTACCCAAGGCTATTGATACGGTCTACCGAGTACTACAGGACAGGTAAGAGTCCAGTACCCTAGGCTATTGATACGGTCTACTGAGTACTACAGGACAGGTAAGAGACCGAACCCTAGGCTATTGATATGGTCTATTGAGTACTACATGACAGGTAAGGGTCCAGTGCCCTAGGCTATTGATACAGTCTACCAAGTACAATATATGTGACACATTTGTATCTATAAAGTATTAGGCTATCAATTTTACATTTTACTGAGCACACTGTTAATTGATACACCTGTACTTAAGCTATTGATACATTGTATTTTTTTGCATTGTAATTTGTAAGAAAAATCTATGTGACACACCTATACATGTACTAAGATTTTTAATATTATTATGAAATCATGATTGATGTAGTTGTTATGATGAAAATTTCATTGGTCATCAGAGTTAAAATATAATGGAATTCAGGTATATTTTTCATAATTTGATCCTGTACTGATCGCTCTGTGAGAGTGCATCTCTCATCTGCTGCTTCATATGGTAGGCCACTTCTCTTACATATGAGATATACTATGGCCTCTTTAATCAACACCA